>NC_053433.1:88906032-89092932 GCF_007990345.1 Gossypium hirsutum | reverse complement strand
GTGACAATGAGCAGGCTGTTGGCACGCACGGTGTGCGTAGGGCCGAATGGGGTTGGTGCTAGGCGTGAGGGTGATGTGCGGAGCTGGGCGGTGTTGTGGCTAGAGAGTTTGGCACTAGGTGATTTGGTACTTGGATGCTAGGATTGATGGAGGGATGAGTGAAAAAAAATGGCAAAGGTGGGTGAAATTTATAGTGAAAGGAGTAGGAGTTTAATTAGAATTCTTAGAGCAAATTAATAATTAAGATATTCCAAGTTCTAATTCTACATAGCGTTAACAACAATTAATAATTAATATAATGCATATTAAATTATTAATTGCTATTAATTTATTAAAAATAAATACTTATTAAATTAAATTAAAAAATTTATTCTAGATGATTTTTGAAAATATTTACAAGAAGAGACATCTAATTTTTAGTATTTACAAAAAGAGCAACCAAAATTTGAAAATAATTCAATTAAGTACCTAGACCTAAAGAAAATTTGAAATTGAGTTGCAATTTAAAACTTGGATCAAAATTGACCCTTTTATCTGAAAACTGAAAAATTTATTTTTTCATTTAGGGAATAATTTCTCGAAAGATTATATTAAAATCAATTCTCACGAAAAATTGGAGGGGTTACAAGCGATCCCGCTTAAGTTTCAATCTCCTAGACAAAATTTATTTAAACATGCTAATCCCAAAAATATACCCTAAATCATTTATTAAAAAAAAGAAAAACGAGAAAAATTAAATTACAAGAAAATTTAAATATCTGATAAAATGAACGAGATTTGATCCCGTTCAATTTTATCTCCCTAGTAATGTTTTAAGCGCTGAGCATTGAATCGAAAATTACCTCCCTCACTTTGAAGTTCGACAACTCCATATGGATAAACTTAGTGAATCGTAAATGGACTGAACCAAATTGATTTTAACTTACTTGGAAAGAACCTTAATCTGGAATTGAATAACAATACTTGCAGACCTGCTTCAAATTCTCGAATCCGAATGTGTTTATCATGCCATCTCTTAAGTCTTTCCTTGAGTGATTTGGCATTCTCGTATGAGAACATTTGGAACTCTTCTAACTCATTGAGTTGGAGCATCCATTTCTCTTTAGCAAGCTTAAGATCCAAGTTGAGGTATTGGAGATCCCAATAATCTTTGTGTTCTAACTCCAAGGGCAGGTAACAGGCTTTCCCAAAGACCAACCTGTAAGGTGACATCCCTAAACGTGTCTTGTATGCTGTCTTGTAGGCCCATAAAGCATCATCCAATTTTTTGAACCAATCTTGTCGGTTCGAGCAAACTACCTTCTTGAGTATGCCTTTGATCTCTTTGTTTGCTAGTTTAGCTTGCCCATTTGTCTGCAGGTGGTAAGCTGTGGCAACCTTGTGCTTCACTCCATTCTTGTTGAGTAACCATTTCAACCACTTGTTCACAAAATGGGACCATTCACCACTGATGATGGCTCTTGGGGTTCCAAACCTTGTGAAGACATGCATATACAAAAACTTCATCACAACCTTAGCATCGTTCGTCAGATATGCCTCAGCCTTAACTCACTTAGACACATAGTCTACTACTACCAATATGTACTTGTGACCAAAAGACAAAGGGAAAAGACCGAGAAAGTCAATACCCCAAACATTGAATAATTCTACCTCAATGATGTTTGTTCAAGGCATCTCATTTCTGTTTGTAACATTTCCAACCCTTTGACATCGATCACAGCTCCTTATGTAAGCATACGCGTCTTTAAATAATGTTGGCCAAAATAATCTAGCTTGCAATACTTTGGCCGCAGTACGTGTACCTCCGAAGTGTCCCCCACTCAGAGTTGAGTGGCAATAATATAGAATCTTATGTACTTCATCTTCTTCCATGCATCTCCTGATCATTTGATCTGCACACTTTTTAAACAAGTATGGTTCATACCAGAAATAGTATTTCACATCATGAAGAAACTTTTTCTTTTGATAATACGTCTTATCAATCGGTATCAAACTACAAGCTAAATAGTTAGCAATATCAGCAAACCAAGATGTATTATGGACTGATTTACCTTCAGTATGTGTTCATCTGGAAATGTCTCCTGAATGGGTATAATTGGAGAATTCCCTTCTTGCGGCTCTAATCTGGACAAGCGGTCTACTACTTGGTTTTCTACTCCTTTCAATCTTGAATTTCTAGATCAAACTCTTGAAGTAAAAGTACCCATCGAATCAGTTTCGGCTTAGCATCTTTCTTTGCAAGTAAATACTTAATTGCCGAGTGGTCCGTATAGACAGTCACTTTGCTACCTACAAGATAAGATCAAAACTTGTCAAAAGCAAACACAGTAACAAGTAACTCTTTCTTTGTTAATATATAATTAAGTTAAGCTCCTGTCAGAGTCTGACTTGTATAGTAGATAGGAGGAGAAGCTTTGTTCGTTCACTGGCACATGACAGCTCCTATCATAAAGTCACTTGCATCACACATCAATTCAAATGCCAAATTCCAGTCTGGTGTGACAATTATGGTGCCGAAACTAACCGACTCTTCAAATCTTTGAAAGCTCTTAATCACTCCTCATCAAATTTTAACGTCGTGTCCTTCTCCAATAATTTGCATAAGGGTTTAGCAATTTTGGAGGAGTCTTTGATAAATCTTCAATAGAAACCAACGTGGCCCAAAAAGCTCCTAACACTCTTTACAGATGTTAGAGATGGGAGTTTCTCAATAACGTCTGTCTTTGCTTTATCTACCTCAATTCCATGTCTCGTTATTTGATGCCCTAGAACAATACCTTCTCGTATTATGAAATGACACTTTTCCCAGTTGAGTACGAGGTTTATTTCTTCGCATCGCCTTAGTACCTTGGCTAGACAATCATCATATGTATCTCCGAATACTAAAAATTCATCCATAAAGACTTCCAAGTATTTCTCAACCATATAGTAAAAATAGACATCATACATATTTGAAATGTAACAGGTGTATTACATAAACTAAATGGAATGCGTTTAAATGCAAATGTACCATATGGGTAGGTGAATTTTGTCTTGTGTTGATCTTCCAGTGCTACTTTAATTTGATTATACCCCGAGTATCTATCGAGAAAATAGTAATAGTCTCTCCCCACGAGTCTATCCAGCATCTGGTCCAAAAACGGCAAAGGAAAGTGATCTTTCCTAGTCGCCTTGTTCAGGTAATGGATGAAAATTCTTCATCCCGTAACCGTTCTAGTCGGTATCAACTCGTTATTCTCGTTCTTAATAACCATAATACCTCCTTTCTTTGGCACGCACTAGACCGGACTTACGCATGAACTATCTGAGATAGGATAAATTATACTCGCATCTAACTAGTTGATGATTTCTTTCTTTACCATGTCCTTCATGATAGGGTTCAGTCTTCGTTGTCCATCAATCATCCCTTTCTCGCCATCTTCCAAGATGATCTTGTGCATGCATTCAGACAGACTAATGCCACAAATATCGAGTATGGTCCATTCGATAGCCTTCTTGAATTGTTTCAATACTAAGATGAGTTTCTCTTCTTGTTGAACGGTTAATTCCACTGAAACAATCACAAGCAAAGTAGAAGCGTTACCTAAATAAACATATTATAAATGTAAGGGAAGTACCTTCAGTTCTAGTTTAGGTGGCTCCTCGATTGACGCTTTTGGTTAGGCATAATCCCTATCCTCTAACTCCAAAGATTCAAAATGGGATTGCAGATTAAATCCCTTTTGATTAGCTTCTAGCAAAGCTAAGTATTCATCCTCCTCTTCATCATTTGGCTCTTTATCATTTGGAGGGTCTGATGTCAAAATTTGTTCCAATGGGTCCTCAACATAGTTGAGTTCCTTTTTTATGATTAATTTCTCTAAATCGGACACTATAGAACAATCATCAATTGTTTTAGGAAATTGCATAGACTTAAAAACATTAAATGTTACCTGATCGTCCTAAACATGCATAGTAAGCTTGCCCTTCTGTACATCAATAAGGGTCCTTCTAATTTCTAGGAAAGGCCTTCCTAGGATAATTGGCACTTCTTTGTCTGCTTCAAAGTCTAGAATGACAAAGTCAGTAGGAAAAATAAATTTGTCTACACGTACCAATACATCCTCAATTTTTCCTTCTGGATGTGCTAAAGATTGATCTGCTAATTGAAATGTAATCGTAGTAGGTCTAACTTCACTTATCCCCAACTTCCTGAATATTGACATGGGCATCAGGTTAATACTCGCACCCAGATCACATAGTGCCTTACCACAATATGTTGCTCCAATGTTGCAAGGTATGGTAAAACATCAAAGATCCTTAAACTTTAGGGGTAGTTTATCTTGAAGATATGCACTATTTTCCTTTGTTAAGGCTATCGTCTCAAATTCTCCAAGTCTTTATTTTTTTACAGGATATTCTTCATGAATTTCACATAGTTCGGAATTTTTTCAAGTACTTCAACCAACAGGATGTTGATATGAAGTTGTTTGAGTACGTCTAGGAACTTCTTGAATTAAACTTCCTGCTTCTGCTTTTGAAGTCTTTGAGGGTAGGGTGGTGGAGGCTTCTTAACTAGAACTAGTTGATTCATCTTCTGTGGCAATTTTGCATCTAACGAAGTTGTTAGTTTATCAGAATTAGCTGGTTCAGAAGTTACCTTATCAGATTTTGCAGATTCAGGTTCTAGTGAAACTAAAATTTCAACACTCAGTTGAACTTCCTTTAAGTCTTAAGCATCAACTAGCTCCTTTTCAACTTCGACAGTCTTGGGCTCTAATGTCTTTCTGCTCCTCAATGTCAATGCTTTACAATGCTCCTTCCCTAGATTCCTCGAATTCTACATATCACTAGGTAAAGCACCTTATGGTCGGCTTCTGAGTTCAGTTGCAAGCTGGCCCATTTAGTTTTTCAGGTTTTTTAATGTAGCTGATTGGCTTTGGATTAAGGCATCATTCTTGGCTATGTTTGCCTTTAACAAGTTTTCTAAGTGATTGGATGGTTCAGCTTGAGGTTGTTTCTGAACTTGTTGGGTAAAAATAGGTGGCCCGGTCAGTCTAAGTTGGGCGTATGTGTTACTGGGTCCAACCCATTGGTTATTCTAGGAGAAATTAGGGTGGTTTCGCCACGATAGATTATAGGAATTGGATTGTATTCCTTGCCTTCCTCGATTTTGGTTCTAGTTACCTATGTAATACAGGGATTCTGAGTTCAATGGACATTCTTTGAACAGATGTCCTTCTCCACAATAGACACAGGCTACATTTTCAAATTGATTCAATGGCTGTGCTGCAAAACTATTAAGCCCGTTAGTGGTAAAATTTTTAAGCATTGAGGATACCTGAGATGCGAGTGAAGTAAGAGTGTCTACTTTATATATTGTAGTGACTCGTCTTCCTAATGCTGCTCGATTGGTTGGCCCTTGATAATTATTACTGGCAATCCTCTCGATGGTTTCATAAGCCTCATTGTAAGACTTAGAATGGAGAGTACCATTAGCAGAAGTGTCCACTACTATCCTCGTGTGAGCATTGAGACCATTATAAAACGTCTCAAGTTGGATGCAATGTAGGATTCTGTGATAAGGGCACTTTCGTAATAATTCTTTGTACCTTTCTCATGCCTCATACAGTGACTCATCATCCATTTGTTGGAAAGCAGTGATCTCGTTCCTCAACTTAACATTCTTGCTAGGCGGGAAATACTTCATGAGGAATCTTTCTACTAACTCTTGCCATGTGAAAATTGAATTTGGTGGCAATGAGTTCAACCAGCCTCGAGCTCTGTCCCTTAGTGATTATGGGAACAACTTCAATCGTAGTGCATCTTCGGTTGCTTCGACTAACTTGAAAGAATCGCTCACCTCCATGAACAGTCTTAAGTGCAGGTGATGATCTTTGATAGGCATTCCACTGAATTGGCCCACTATCTAAAGCATCTGGAACATGACTGCTTCAACTTGAATTGTTGTGCCTCAATTTCGGGTCTCCTAATACCTAGATTAAGATCATGAAACATTGTCACGGCATACTATCTTAGAGCTCTATCCCTATCATCAACAATAAGGATAGGATTTTGAGCAAGGTTTGCTCTGCCTCCTTGATTTGAATTTTTGAAATTCATCTCTTTGGTCCTTCTCTGACTTACTTGTCTTCTTCATTGTCAAAAAGTTCTTTCAATCTCAGGGTCTACAAGGAGTAAATCGATAATCCGGTCAATACTCATAAACACCTGAAATAAACACAGAAAAATTAATTAAGTTAAAATTGAATAGGAAAATAAACCAAAATGCAAAATTAATAAATTCACAAATAATGACTTTTTAAAATAGTCCCCAATAACGGCGCCAAAAACTTGGAACGAGAAAATGTGCATGTATACACAATCACAACAGGTAATAAAGTGACAAGTAAATGTTGAGTTATCGTACCCACAGGGACTGTGAAAAGAACGATTTATGAATGCAATTTTAAAAGGACTTTGGTGAAGAAAAATATTTTGATTTGAAGAAGTGATTAAAAACTAGGATTTTAACAAAGTAAAATAAATAAAAATAAAATAAAAGTTCCAATGCACGATTTCAAAAGATGATTTTAATCAAGATGACATAATTGTGTTAGATTAATTACATTTATTAACTTAGAATTATTAAACTCGTGTTCATACTGTTACGAATAAATTCACGACAACTCGGTAATTTGCTAACTTATGAACATACTTACCTACCAAAATCTCTTTATCTCTTGACCATATCTTTACGTCAATTCAACCGGTTAAATAAATTTTGAAAAGTAAATGTGTTAATGCACAAACATACTTATGAAATTAAAATAATCTCTTATACATATCTCTATGCCAATTCAAACACTTAATTCAATCTCATAAGCACATAAAAGATTACGCGAGGTAACAATGTATTTCTATCTTGAAACAGTTTAATCACAATAATCTTGCAAGTTATGCAAGGCTAATGTATCGTTAAATACCGTTGCTAATTTAACCTTCAGCTACCTTAGATGATTAAACATGTACTGGTTAAGTATTGTGTCAATTAATTACAATTTCAATCCGTTTAAATATTTAATTCATTAGTTACCTTACAATTGTAATGTAAGAATAACTTAGTCATGGTTTTACTCAATCAAACATCTTACTGAGGCCTATAACAACACAAACACAATTTTAACAACTCAAGTAGACGAAATGCAATCAACCTAACATGAATTAAATTCAAGCCATATCAATTAAGTTAAACAATTCAACATCACAAATATTCATAGACATGTTCATCATAACAACAAAATTAAAAGGATAGGTAACAAGAATCAAATCCGGTGTTTTCTCCGTGGCTTGACTAGTTTACTCCACTCTTCCTTCTCCGCTTGCTCTTGTCAAACTGAAACTTCTATGAACACTTGATTGCTACTCCAAATGGTGGTTGATTGACTCTTTTTCAAGAGGTGAAATCGGCAAGGGAATAGGAGAAGAAAATGAAGAACAATGGAAGGGAATGAAGAGAGAAAAATGAGAGAGAAGTGAAGAGATGATAAGGGTTGAGATGTGTTTGAAGTGAGCAGCCAAGGGGGATATTTATAGGTTGAGAAGGCTGCTAAAAATAGCCAAAATCAGCAGCCAAATACTCCCCCCATGGTCGGCCACACATGTGGCATGTTTGTAGATTTCAAACATGCTATTTTAAGGTAGGGGTAAATCTAAAAAGGCATAAATAGTGGAGGGGTTTGAATGCAATTTGAAGGATTCTTCAAAGACCATTTTTCAAGCCAAATAATTAGTCAATCAAGCTAATTGGGTCAGCACGTGGGACGGTTTTGGGCTGCCCAGTGCTCGATTAGATTGGTTTTCTCGATTCAGCTCAACTGAGCCCCTTTTCATAATTAATTAACAATAACTTATCTAACCCAAATTAAATGGGATTAAAATTAAAATTAATTATATTATGAATTAATACACATAATTTGGACTATCTTAGGCTGAAAAATTAAGTCTCCTTGATGCTTCAAAATTGCTTCTCGTTTTTGTGCTTCTAGTACTGTATGCCGAGCCGTTTTTCGCCCTTTGCGCAAATCTGTTGAAAATAATCAGAATGAATCAAAATTTGATATAAAATTAATTAAAATTAAACATGTTCATAATTTGAGTGTAATTTAATTATTTTATAATAATTATATATTTTTCGACAAGAATTTTATCAAAACTGCATGAATTTGAGTTAAAAGAGCTATGAAAAAGTGTGTATATTTTCGTGTTTCCATTCCCTCCTAACTCTAAAGTCTCTTTAAACCCCCCAAAAACACTCACTTTTAAAACCCCTCTTAACCCTTCTATTTTGCAATAAATTTTTCCTTTGTTTCACTTTGGGCAGGGATTAATGCACCACACTAAGAGGGCAACAACAACAAATTGTTATGAGGAATCCTGAGTAATCAATCGAGGTTAAGGGTTCCTATTTAGTTTTTAATGTTCCATTGTATATTGCTTAATTTCAATTAGTTATTCTAGTGAAAGTATATTGACAATGACTCATAGAAAATCTAGAAAAACTAATGTGCAAGAGACACTGGTGGTCTTGAATCCCTCTAAATCTTAAACGCAAATGTAGAAAAAAATTTCTTAGAACTTCAAGGAAAAACATTTAGACAAGAGAGGGCATTTGAGTCATCAATGGTCTTATGTAAGGAAATTTGGTCATTAGATCAGTACCATAGGTGGGAACGCTTTTGTGAAAGCCCGAAAGAAAATGTGGTTATCTTAATTGTTCAGGAATTTTATGCTGCAATTAGGGATCAACAGGCTAGAAGACCTTATAAGGCCATTTGGGAAACCGTAATAGTAAGAGGTAATGAGGTACGAATTACTCCTTAAGAAATTTGTGAGTTTTATAATGTTCCATACTATGAAAATGATTTTTTTGATAATACAAATCTAGACACCTTTAGGGGCATAGATATGGATGACATTGTAAAATGCTTAATTGAAGGGAAGGGTGCATGGAACCACCGATCGGATATCAAATTACCACCCAATTTCAATCAAGCAATTATATTTCCTATAGCTAAGATGTGGATGCAATTTCTTTGCACAAGAATTACACATTCCATGAATGTGCCTAATGTAAACACTTTTTGAGCTCTTTTGTTGTATGGAATCTTGTAGAAAAAAATAGATATGTGCTGGCAGATGGATCTATCGTAGCATAAAGCGATGTATAAGCGGCCAGGAGGTCAGGGTTTTCTTTACCCACCTTGTTATGGCACTATGCAAAAGGGCTAGGGTTCTGATGGAAGAAAACGAGCAGTTTATGAGACTAAGAAAGAGCTTAATAGGAGATTCTATGTGCACACAATACATTGAGCCCAACCAAAAACAAATCAATGATTGGATGTCCCGACTTCTCTAAAAAAAAAAGACAACAAAAACTCAAAAAAGAAGTGAAATATCGAATGTAGAATGGATAATCAGATGGATGTAAGAATCGGGACCGGTCATTCAAGAGTTTGCACGATAAAATAATATTAAAGTACCAAATTACTCGCCAAAAAAATATGGATCCAGATCATTCCATGCTAAATTCGAGGAGCAACGAAATGAAAATGAGAAAGGGAGTAGAAGGGAATAAGAGGAGGAGGAGGCCACAGAGCAAGACTTTCAAGATAAGAAGGGTGACAACTATGAGGCGGTATTCCAGCCGCAACATATTACGAAAAAAGGACTCGGCATTCGTAACCCAACCCGACATGCACATTTGTCAAATGGAGGCTCTTCTCTGAAGCACATCTCGAGAAAAGGAAAAGCACCAATGGAAGGGGGGCAATCTCCCTATTCTGAAGATTCTGACGATTAATAAACTTTTTAATTATTTTTAAGAGTTGTAAAACTTAATTTGGATGAATTTTATTTTATCGTTTTAGGAGTAGGATTAAAAGTATATTTATATATATTTTCTGTTTTTGCATTTTTCTATGTAGGAACTCCATATTAAGGAAGCATTATATATACGAGCTTTCAACGAACAAAGAAGGAAGCACCCACTAGAAGACTACGGCAATGTCACGATCAATCAGATAACTTCCTTCCTTCTATATTTAGCAGCTGCACATTAGGGATAATGTGCTATCTAAAGTGTGGGGGTAACATAGGAATTTTGTTTTTATTTTCATGCTTTTCTTTTAGTTTTTCTTATCAAAGTGTTCTTGAGCTTATAGAATTACAAATGATCGGTTAGGAGTATGTATATAGATTGATTGTATTTACTGTAAATCTGACATAATAATGAATGATTTTAAATTTTCAGTTATTAAACTAATAAGTTCTATATATTACACTGTAAATAAGCATTAAGTAATTGAAAATACCAGATGACATAAAAAATATAAGGAAACGAGCATACTAGTATGTATGATAGATGGTTAAATTTGTGATTTATTGATTGATTAAATTTGTGAATATTGAGACACCTAGGGATAACTTAAGGCATTTTTAGTATAACCGAAAGCCAAAAAGTTAAACTTTATTCATCAATCCTTGGTACCTATTTTGAGCCAGAAAATGCTTTTTAATGAACCTTCATACAAAACCTGAGCCAAAATATCAATTTGTACTTGCCCTTTTTCTTTGGTCATAGAATTGCACGAATTTAGACGTCTAGCCATACGTATTGAGGGATAGGTAGATACATCATGGCGATTTTGTAAAAATTAGAGTGAAATAGGAATGAGCAACGTGATATTTTGACTATAGGTAGCCAAAATGTGCAGAACAAAAGAAAAAATTAGAAAAATCAAAACGAGTAGAAAAAAGTATTTGAGCAATGAAAAACAAAAAAATTGTGAAGTGAGATATGTTGAAAAAAAATCAAAAGTAACTCAAAAACAAAGTCACGACATTAGAAATCTCAAATCATTAGTGCACAAAAACACCTAAGCTGACTGTAATTAATTTATCATATTATGACTTCTTACATGGAGAAATAAGGAAGGTGAGAGAAGGAAAAATGAGGCGGTGAGCGTGCAAGGGTTATTAAGGGGGAGAATAAACAACAATGTAATGTGTCAAACTACTTTCTTGCTTGAAACAATTTTAATGCTATTTGTTTTTGAATTTCATACCAGTTTTAAACCTTAGAACATTGCAAGCCGAAAAGCCTTATATGACTTAGGTAGATCTATTCATGAATTGACATTATATTAAGTTATCACAATAATGATTGTTTATATTCTGCTAGGATAATTAAATTGCCTTTATGATTTATCGATGGATCCATATATTTGAGGACCTTATTGTTTGTATACTTTGTAATATAGTGAACTTAGGTGTTTGAAACTGAAAATGGTAAGTAACTTATATATCATGCTAGAATTATGTGTAGATATGATTATTCTTAGTTATGTGTTCCCAAAACCAGTCTTTGTATCATACTTGTTCAAGAGTCGTCTTTTATTTTCATTTTTATCTTTCTTTGCTTGAGAACAAGCAATGACTTAAGTGTGGAAGAGTTTAATTTGCCACAATTCATTGTAACAAATTAAACTAGTTTTCATACTTAAAAAGCTTGAATATGAGCAATCTTATTAGGTTTTATTTAGTTTTTCTACTTTAAGAAGACTAACGTGTTTGGCAAGTGTGCATGATACTATTCGAAGGCATTAGAACTCGAGACTGGTCGCCATGTTGCAACACGAAAGTTCAAACGTTGCAATATAGGGAGCAAAAGGCTAATATAACCATATTGCCTTTGGTGTCGTGACATAGCTAGTGGATGTCGTGACACACCACTGAAGTTAAGCCCGAGCTAAGCGAAGCCTTCAATGTCGTGATATAGTTAGTGTATGTCACAACACCGACCCTATACGTGAAAACATTAATGAGATTAAGGTATTTTGGTCCACACAATGTATTTTAACGTAAAAACATCAGCTAAACTAAGGCTAAAGACGATGGCCAACCCTAACATTATAAATAAGCTCATTAAACACTTAAGTGATCATCTCTTCAGTAATTTAGACTTTTCATTATAACTTTTAAAAAACTTCTAACTAATATATATACTTTTTAACACTAGATCATAAAAAATAGAATTAAATAAAACTAATGTCAAAAAATTAAATAAAATTAGCAAACAATAATAGTATTGCAAGGTTTAAGTTTACCTTTTTGTTCATCTAGATTTATGAATTATTGCATGATGGGTTAAAATTTAGAAATTTAAGATTTATGATTCTAGGGAAAAGGTTAAAACTTTACCCAACAGATAAATTAGATCCCCTACACCAAATGCCAGATTGGTTTTAGGCAAC
The DNA here is from genome assembly GCF_007990345.1 of Gossypium hirsutum. Taxonomy (NCBI): domain Eukaryota; kingdom Viridiplantae; phylum Streptophyta; class Magnoliopsida; order Malvales; family Malvaceae; genus Gossypium; species Gossypium hirsutum. The sequence continues at coordinate 89,080,639 of NC_053433.1, read as the reverse complement.
ATTTCTGAAATGAGTTTTATTAGTTTCTTGGGGTCCTGCATATAACACTAATATATATTCAACCAAGAAAGATGGGATATAGCTTTGTTTCAACCCCATCTACCATCCTTGGCTTCAATTGGTTTATAAGATCGATGTAATGTTTGTTGACCACAGCTTTAACACAGTAGAGATATCTGCGGTTGGGGCTTTCTACTGATAAGAGTTAACCATATTATAGCAGTCTAGACTTTCATCTCTAAGTTCAGCTAAGGACATTTGAACTTCGGTCTTGATTATTCTCATAACCCTACCTAACAGGGAATGTATATTGGGATGTAGGGGACTTTGCACTATTGGAAGCTCGAGCAGCCACCAACGTTGGCTGTTGACCTGTGTGTTTTCACCAGCGGAACCAGCGACTGGACAACATCTGCCATCAATGGTCTGTAGTCAGCTTCTGGCTGCACACACATAGCAGCAATAGCTGCAACCTGAATCACTTCTTTCATTGAGTATTGACCTTCTAGTGTTGGATCCATTATCTGGACGACCTTCTCCCTATCTGTCAACTGAGGCAAAGCCTGTGCCATATACAACACGCAAAAACTGAAGAATGACAGATAGAAACAGATGCAAGAATTCACCAGTCACAAAACAAAGAGATTAATGAGGAAAAATAGACCAGTGTAGAACCTTAAGTAAATAACATAAACTTAACCATCATAGAATAACTTACAAGACTGAAAAAGGATTTATAGCTCAAGATAAAAGAACTGAAACTCACCCATGATACAAGAACACCTTCCCCATGAGGTCTCTTTGCATCAACTGGTACTCTGCCTGTAAGCAACTCCAAAAGAACAACACCATAACTATACACATCTGATTTTGTAGTTAGATGTCCAGTTAAAGCATATCTGCACAGCAAGGCAACCAAACCCAATATAAAACGGGGCAGTTATAATTTGATAAGAAAACCATTAAGTATTAAATTAGCAACAATAACCCCTCCAGTTTGGAGTAAGAGTTTGTTATTTCATACTCAGGAGCAACGTATCCCTGGGTGCCCAATACTCGAGTTGAAACATGTCCGCCTGCTTTGTCTGATCCAAGCTTGGCCAATCCAAAATCAGAAACTTTGGCATGGAAATTTTTGTCCAAAAGGATGTTACTGCTCTTAAAATCCCTGTGAATCACAGGAGGGCTAACGTGTTCATGGAGATATTCTAATCCCTTAGCCGCTTCCAGAGCAATTCTCAACCGGGTTTCCCAGTCCAGTTTTAAGTTTACATTGTTAGAACCTGCATTTTGAATGCAACCAGTAAATCAGTTGTTATGGATACAGCTCTCCTATATCAATCATTCTTCCCAACTGAACTAAGCCTGATCTTGTTTCAAAAAGGATGAGTTTTGACATCATGATGTTACTGAGCTCTTAAAATAGTCACTGATAGAGTGAAATTCAAGCTTGTACATGATCTTGATTGATGAAACTTAGATTAGGCATCTGACAAATGAATAAACAAACATCATTCAAAAGCAGAACACCTAGATAAGCTCTAGCATTACTGAAAACTCAAGATCATTTTAGATAGCCAAAAAGGACTAATGATTTTTTTAAAATGTCAAATTCAGAAGGATTTTAGTCATCAATCCTTCCACTCTTGCTAAGACAAGATTTTACAATATCCCAAATTTCAAGATTTTACAATATCCCAAATTTCTTTCAGGGCATTCCCATTTGTGCTTCACTTAGCTTTGGAAACTCCCCATAAGTGCATGAACATTTGTCAATTTAAAAAAAGTGGAAAGCAAGAGTTGCAGAAATGTGGTGCAAATAATACCACCCAGCTTTTATATGCGAAGATAAATCTTGATTGGAATAATAAAAAAAGCTTAATTAACAGCTCATGCACATTGAAATTTTAATAAACAAAGGCTACTACTAAGTACTAGCTTACCATTAATGGGATACAGATGTTCCTGCAGACCACCATTTGCCATAAACTCATAAACAAGCAGTTTACGACTACTATTTGAGCAATACCCAATCAAATCCAACAAATATGGAGAACGTAGACGTTTCAGCAGTTCCACCTACAATTGTGTATGGTCAATCAATTAGTATAAAATCAACTTAAAATAAAAGGAAAGTTAACATAAATGATATCATCACTTTATTAACTCATTTTATCCATTTTTTCCAGAAGAAATATAAAGAATTAGGTAAACAGAATGTATATTGTCGACGGGTTAGCATGGCACATTTGAAATACAGATATCAGAACACCAGAAAAGTACACTTAGAACAGTATTCATAGCAGACCTCCATTTTAAATTCTTCTTCTCCTTGCTTCCCTGCCTGATCCATTAACTTCACAGCAACTTTTCTGCCATTACTAAGCACTCCCCTGTACACGGACCCGAACCCGCCATGGCCAACCACATTAGACTTGCTGAAACCACCAGTGGCTGAATGTAACTGCTTAAAAGTAAAGACATGAAGCCCTTCGTCCGTAGCAACTTCAAGATCGGTACAGCAAGCTTTGTCCTTAGAATCAACCACTTCAGAGACAAAAGACCAGCAATACATCAAGTTGCATAAAAGGGAACATTAGGAACCGAGTCATGCTAAAGCAACAAGCTCACTTTATTGATGATTACTTATACTACAGGCCCTGACTACAAACCATCATAAGTCCGAGTCCCCAAAGACCCAAAATAATCATTGTCAAAAGGGTATAATCAACTTACCATCTTTTGGGAAGTACTTCATCGCGGGTACGAAATTAAAAAACCAAATAAAGGTAAAAAGAACTATATAAGAAACAGAACAAGATGAATCAAATATATTTTTCCACCTTTTTTTGACAGGAAAAAGAGGGAAGAACAAAAGATGAACTAGTCCTTATGAATAGTACACAAAGGGAATGCATTTTCCCCAATAATCTTCCTATATTCACATCTACTACACCGTCATCATAACCAACATAAATATACAAGAAAATGAAAGCAGAGAAAAGAAAATAGTGTAGTTTATTTAAAATATTATGTAGACAGTACCAGTAGAGTGGGATTTGGAGCGCTTAGAGAGGACCTTGTTACGAATATAACAATAGTAGCTAAAAGCCACTAAAAGCGAAGCAACAGCCACTGAAGCAAGCACTACAATGGCTACCAATGCAATGCGTTCTTTCCTCCTATAATACGAATATGAAAACTCAGGATCTTCCCCTCCTTTCTCCATTTTTGTTCTCCTTTTTCCCTTTGAAACCTAGCTCGCCTCCGACTATAAGAAAATGCTGGTCTTATTTGAACTTGGAGATTCCCCCCCCCCTCTCTCTCTCGCCTTTCTTCTCGCTGTGTCAGACACCAGGGTCAGTGAGTTTTACTTTACTGTTTTTTTCTTCTCCGACTAGCGCGCACACAAAGAACTTTTCCTTTTAGTCCTTTCCTTTTCTCTGCATTTGCATTTCCTACCTCAACTTAAATCATACTTTTCAAGATTACCACATATATAAAGTTAAATATTTATATTTGATGCACCCGTACTTATTTATATATGTATACTTCACCATTCAATCATACGATACCACTATTACTGACAGTACGTTTGGGTGGGCATGAATAGCCAACCCATTTCGATTCTAGGGAAATGATTATTTCGTAATTTGGTTTAATGAATTCCTTATTCAGTTGAATTAGAATCTTTGACAACGAATGACTATTTCACTCAATAATGAATAACATATAATTCAAGAGAAATTCTATCAAACTTGAATTGGTTTTTTCAACATCATTCTCGCAATTGGGGTTTTGAGCCTTTAAATTCTAGAAGTCAACAACTAACCAAAATGAAGGATTGGAGCGATGGAAGCTAAAGAGATAAAGTAATATTAAAATAAAATGGTAGGTTTTTAATAATATTTTTAAATATTTAAATATAATAAAATAATTTTTAAATATGATTTTTATATTTATTTGTAAGTTTAATAAACTAAATATATTGTTAAATAATTTTTTTATTATTAAATATAAAATGTTAAATTATTTATTTTCAAATATTATTTTTGACATAATATTTATAATGTTATTCAGAAATAAATCATATTTTTATAAATAATATATTATACTATTAAATATATTTATAATATATATTAATAAATTATAATATTAAAATTTTCTACATATATTATTTTTATTATTTTTCTGAATTATATTAATGAATTTTTTTGAAAGAATTCAGACTGGGCTGTATACTGAATAAAATAAAAGTACATAGTAAAAGTCCAAAAGCAAAAGAGAAAACCAATCAGCACCTAAACAAGACACGGCCTGAAACTAAAAAGGCTCAAAAACTAATTAGAAAATATCTAGATATTTATCAAACAGTCAAAAATTATAGATTGATGAACCTAATTAATGCCCAGTCAGATCATACTGTAAACCGTCGTATCATCAGAGTACCTTTCAATTTTCTTTTGACGATTCAGCTTTTAGGAAAGTTTATCCTTTCAAAAACCATTTCTCCGACTTTCCTTTACTTTCCTTTCATTTCTCTGTTTCCCCTCTGTTATCAATCTGGCTCTCGTCTCTGATCCATTCTTTGTTGAATCTCAGCATACACCGGAACCCCCATTTCCAGGTACGTCTCCTCCTTCCTTCTTAAAGTTTCCGTTGTTATTACATGCGCAAGGTTGTTTGCAGATCTTATTGTACGTTTGAAAAAGAAGCTTCTCGATCTGTTAATGTTTTGTTGTATATCGTGTATATAAGCTCCTATATGTGAACGATCTTGACTTTTGGTTGTGCATTTTTTGATTATCGTGAGGGAGTCGCTTTCTATTATCACCTTCGGCCATTGTTGTCCCACTCCTACTTTGACCGCTTTTCTACACGCTATTGCTTCGGCTGCAAATGCGGAAGATACCCCGTGGTTGATCTCTGAGTAGGAAAGAAGGACAAGCCTTTCCTCGTCTCTGACCACAACCCCTGAGGCAGATTTATGGTGAGTCGCATCATACTCACCATCAAAATTTATTTTAACGAATTCGCGATGTGGGTAGCTCCACTTTCTTGTTTCCTTTCCCTTAATTGACCTTCTTATTTCAAGCCCATTAGGTTCAACAATATAGTTGTTGATGAAGTCTGCTATTTGTTGCCCTATAAAAAATAGATCAAAAATCCAGGTAATCCACTATAAAAAATCCATGTTAGGAACCAGAATCAAATTCTGAATTTTTAATAGTGACCAAACTTCCACTGTGACAGGACATTTGCGAAAAATATGGTCGATTGTTTCAGCACTTTCACCGCACCGAGGGCAGTTTGTGTTACTGACGAGCTAATGCTACTGCATATTAACCCTTGTCGACAAATAATTCCATGAGATTCTCCATATTGTAACCTTAATTTTGCTTGGTAGATTAAGGAGCCATAGTTTTTTGTAAAAGTTCATATAGCCTGTTTGTAAAGTGTAAGCTCTAGGAATTTCCTCCAAAGCTTGTAATAGTTTATTGTAATAGTTTATAGGCACTGCGAACCGAAAACTCACCTGAATACTCACCTCACCAGACCAAGAAATCTTCGTGAGGTGTGCGTGCTAAAGGGATACGAAGGATTTTTCCAGCATCATCTGCGGAAAATTTATTGTTTATGAAATCTCACTTCCATGTTCTCTCATTACTGTTGATCAACTCATTGACCTTAACATCTTGCATGGCATTAATAACTGAAGATAACTTAAAATTAACAGCATCTAGAATCCAAGCATCAGTATTGATATATATACTTGTACCTGTACCGACCTTCCAATACATGTATTTTTCCAAAACACCCTTCGCTGTACACATGCTTTTCTATATGTAAGAATCGGTTTTCCCCAATCGAGAATTTAAAAAATTATCATTCGGAAAACACTTAGCTTTAAACACTTGCGTAACTAAGGAATTCTGGTTTGTAATAAGCCTCCACCCCTGCTTAGCTAATAGTGAAATACTAAATTGCACTAAATTTCTAAAGCCCATTCCCTTCTCATCTTTTGATCGACACATAAAATTCCATCGGCACTAGTGAATCCATTTCCTTCCCTGACCGTTTTGCCACTGGAATTTTGTGAAAATATTTTCCAGCTTCCTACATAACGATTTTGGTAAGAGGAAACATGACATAGCATAGGTTGGAATTGCTTGAAGAATAGATTTTATAAAGACCTCCTTTCCCCCTTATGACAGTAGTCGTGTATTTCAGTTTTCAATTCTCAGCTTCACTTTATCCTTGAGATTCTGAAAAGCTTCATTCTTTCGCCTGCCTATAACAGTAGGGAGTCTTAGATATTTTTCCAGATTGGTGGAGCATCGAACAACTAACATACTCGAAGTTTCTGCTTTGTCTCTTTCAGTTGTATTTGAACTATAAAAAATTATCGATTTACCAAAATTCACACATTGGCCTGAGCACTATTCATATTCTCTTAAAATTCCTTTTAAAATTTTTACCCATTTATGTGTCGCTTCTCCAAACAGTGTGCAATCATTTGCAAACAGTAGATGTGATATTTCTGGTCCTCTTCTTCTAGCTCTTACTCCCTTCATGGATCCCTACACTTTTGACATTCTTATTAGCAACGAGAGTCCTTCACTGCATATCAAGAAAAGAAAAGGACTAAGCGGATCTCCCTGACGAAGCCCTCTGGTGGGTTTAAAAAACATCTCATCTTCTTCCATTGACACTCACTGTGTACGAGACTGTGGAGATGCACTTCATGATTAAAGTCACCCACTCCACTGCAAATCCCATTTGAATCATAACTTTCTTTAGAAAAGCCCATTCAACTCTGTCGTAAGCTTTGCTCATATCTAGTTTGACTGCCATAAGCCTCTTTTTCCCAATTCGTTTTTGACGTAGTGTATGTAGGAGTTCATAGGACACAAGCACATTGTCAGTAAGTAGCCTTCTAGGGATAAAAGCACTTTGAGCCTTGTCAATACATTCTCCAATTACTCCTTGAAGGCGATTAGTGATTACTTTTGCCATAATTTTGTATAAAACTGTGTATAAGTTGATAGTTCTGAAATTAACAAGACTCGTGGGATTTGGTAGTTTAGGGATAAGCACAATGTCTGTGATATTTATAGAGTTTATATCTCTTCCCTCATTCAAAATTCCTAAACAAAAATTTTCAACATCTTTACCTACAATGTGCCAGAATTTTTGAAAAAATAAAGCTGAAAAGCCGTCACAACCAGGTGTTGTAGTGGGCCCCATTCCTTTCAAAGCTAAAAATACTTATTCTTCTGTAAAAGGTACTAATAAATCTACATTAATATCCGATGAAATATTAGAATTAATACATTTTAGAAGGTGGGATAAATTGCCAATCCCCCATGAAGAAAATAAGTTCTGGAAGTAATTTGAAGTTGCCTTATTAATTGCTATTTCACCAAAGATATCCCTCTCGTCTTCCGTTTCCAGCCTAGTAATAGTGTTAATTCGTCTACGAACTAAGGCATGTTTATGGAAAAAAGCAGAATTTTTATCTCCTAATTGAAGCCAATTGGCTCGTGCCCTTTGTTCCCAGTACATTTCATCTTTATCAATCTCCATATTGAGTTGAATCCTAGTATCAATCAGTTTTACCAATGTGTCATCATCTCTATCCCTTGCCATTAACTCGTGTCGTCAAGTTCTTTCATGAGCTTATTCTTTAACCCATCACTGCCTCTCTTTATTGAACTTGCCCACCTAATCAATCTAATATGCAACCTTCCAAGCTTTTCAACAATAGTTTCATTCGATGATTCCTACGAGTTTTAATCTCTTGTTCAATAGATTCCTCCATTGTCCACCATGCCTCGAACTTGAAACTTGGGCTTCCTTTAAAAATTGTCTTTTTATTAGTATTAATAAGTAAGGGACAATAATCTGAAATCGAGTATGCTAAGTGATAAATAGCTCCTTTTGGAAAAAGATGCATCCATTTTTCATTTGCCATGCCTCTATGCAATCGCTCTTTAATATTTATTTCTGGTAGATTCCCTCTTTCCTATGTAAACCACCCCCCGAATACCCCACATCCATTAATTGACATTCTTTTAAAACCTCGTAAAAAGCTTTCATTCTTTTTCCTCCCTCGGTTGACCTTCACTTTTTTTAAAAGAATACAATATTTCATTAAAAGCACCACATACTAACCATGGATGGTTTTGATTTTGACCCAACCTCCTCAACAAATTCCACGAGTCATCCTTATTAGTAATGTAAGGCAAACCATAGAACCCTGTAAATCTCCACTCTTGATTAACATTATCCTCTTTTACCAGCACGTCAATATGGTTTTTAGATAAATTGTTTAGTCGAACCGTAATTTCTGCTTTCCATGCCAAAGAAATTCCACCTCTAGAGCATTTTGCTCCAACATCAATACCATTCTCGAAACCGCATCTCCTCCTAATTCTTTCTATACGCTTTTCATCGATTTTGGTCTCCATGAAGAAAACCATTTGGGGTTTATGTTGCTTTAGCAAAAACTGAAGCCTTCTTATTGCCCGTGGACTCCCCAATCCACGAACGTTCCAACAGGTAGTTTTCATTGTGTCCGGTCGACTTGCCATCTGGCAGCCGTCCATCTATCTTGATTGGTAATACCACATTGCTTGAGATTTTCTGTCACCAAAAGTGAGTTCCCGTTGTTGTGAGAATCTTGGTCATCAAACTTCACTCTTTTTGCTTCCACTTCGCAAGAATTTCTATTTCTGTCATCTTCAATTTCTATATCCTCTGATTTTCTCTTTCTCAATTTACTCTCTCCATTTCCACTCTCCATGTCTCTTTTTGTCTCTAATCTCTTTCATATTGGCTTCCTGATTGGCTTCGATCTTCCTTCGTGATTATTGATTTCCCCATTCTCGTTTTCTTTTCTAACTATCGCTCTCTCCTGCATCATCATTGCTGTCACCTTTCCTGTGAATTGTGCACCATCCTGACTATTCTGGTCAGTATCAGTATTACCCTTTTCTTCAAAAATTGGCTTAAAGATTTTCTCTATACCATCTGTATATGAACATTGAGTCTGCATCTTTTTTGAAAAGGCACTAAACTTTAAACTCTCCTTACCATTAAAATTTACTTCTGCTTTTAGTGCTAAAGAAAAATGAAGATCATCTCTAATTTTATTTTTTTCTACAGGAATTGACTTAAGACATTCAGTGAGCCCGTGCCCCATCATTCCACAACCAAAGCAAAAAGTTGGTAATTTTTCATATTTAGAAGGAATCTAGGACTTACACTGATTTTCTGTTGAGACGAAAATACCCTGCGTAAGGGTTTTAGTACATCTAATTGCACTCTAAGTCGACAGAAATCCCCATTAATTTCAGATCTCATAATACCTCCAAAAGTAGCCCTAATAGCATGCATCAAATTTTTTTTATCGAATTCTGGCAAGCATGGACGAATCTTAATCCAATATGGGGATGAATTAAGCCGAATCTAACTCCTTTCCATCGATGTAGTTAACTGATCAAAGAGCACTAGATTTTTCCTAAATAGCCATGGTTGTACCTCCATAACTGTCTCCAAATCTTCTCCACTATCAAACACTAACAAGTATAGGTTCTGCCCTGCCAATTGGATCTCAAATTTTTTCTTCGTTTTCCAAATACTTTTCATCTGTGCCCTAAAACTATCTGGATTATAGGATTTTTTTGTCCAAATAGTGCAGATTAGGGTTGGCTTCTCGCTTGGTACAACCTTTGAACTTTTAACCGATAACTGAATGAGTTCTTCTGCTAAAAGAGAGATCTCATCTCCTACAAAACTCTCATCACCACCACTTTTCTTCATCCCAAGCCGCAGGATAAACTGTTCCTCTAGGATGCTTAAGCAAAGCACTATTGGCTAGGGTTTTTTTTTCAAAGTTTTTTATAAAATTTGATCTTTATATTAATGAAATTAAATTTATATAAGCATTTAATTATAATAGAATAATAAAAATACCATTATTTAACTTAAAGGTAATTTTGTCATTTAACATTTATTACTTTTTTATTCCTTACCATCAATCTAGCCAACCCAATAGCCTAATACTATTACTTGTGTATTTCATTTAATCAACCAAACAGCATAATTTATTATTTTTTATATTTCATTTTTACCGTATAGTTATTAGATTCTTTATTTATTTCATTTCATTAAACCAAACACATATAAGTAATTAGATTTAGGGTGGGTTTGGATAAACGATTGGGTGCGGTGCGTTTACCTTATTTTTTGTCTCACTCTACAATATCTAATTTCACAACCATTACTGTTTTTACACTAATCTTATGTAAACACACCACCCATCCAAACACATCTTTAGACTTCTTTTACATGAGTAGTATTTTACAATTTTTTAGTATAAATATAACATATATTGTGAACGAGGAGTAAAGTTTTGAGATTTTAAGCGTTTAGATTTAATTCTCATGTATAAAAATTATGTGTGAATTAATTAACAAGTTTGATTTTAGTCTATTTAGTGCTTATAATAATTTATTTTAATTTAATTTGTTAATGTAATTAATTAGTTTTAATTTAACAAATGTAATATACATTAAACATTAATTACACTAATTTTTTCATATGATGTTTAAAGTTGACAATATATAAATGATATTTTTTTATAATAGTAATTCAAACTTAAGCTTTGAAGAAAATGAAGGCTACAACTTAAGTTCTTATAAACGATATCAATGCCTTATAAAATTAGCATATATTATAAATGATTATATTTGATAACATATATTATAAAATTGACATTTGATCACATTTGACAATTAATTTTGAAAAAAAAAATTGTTTCTAAGACATCTATACTTTATACTTTAAAATTATTTAAGAATGGTTAAATTTCAATTTTAATCCCTATATTTCACTTATATTTAAGATTTAATCTTTATACTTTAATTTTGACTTAATTTAGTGCCTCAACTTTTATAGCGTCATTAGTTAGTTTAAATATTTTATTCTGATTAAAATGTTAAGGTGAATTTTTAAGAATCGCTACCATCGTTAAAATTCTCAATTAAATTCAAGTTTATTATAATGTCATTTTTTATTACATGGATACCAATGAAGTATTTCTTTTTGAATGTCAAAATGCCACACCGATAAATTTAAAATAAAGATTTTAACAGTGTTAAAAAATGGACCTAAATTTTAATATTCGAAAAGCATAGGAATTAAATTCTTGAAAATAAAAGTATGGATATTAAATTCCAAATATATGAAGACTATAAGAACTTTGAGCATATTGCAACCTTTGAATTTTTACTCTATAATTTAGTCAAAAAAAAGTAATCAACCTAACGCCAATTTTTCTTAAGAACAATATTCCAACAAAAAATTATTTTATCATGAAAATTTCTAATGAGTATTTTTAAGAAAAGTCATATAAGTATTTTTAACGTTATTTTTATTGTTATATGACTATCAAATGATTTTTTTTTAATTTTAAAATGTCATGCCAGAGAATTTAATAGAAGAATTTTAACAATGTTAATAATTAGACCTAAATTTTTAAGATGGTAATATCCCCCTACTTTTATTTTCAAGAATATAGTCATCTACTTTTTGAATTTAAAAATTTAGGGATCTATTCTTCATCGATCTGGGGATATATAATAGAGGTTTCGTGCTTGGAAATATTACCATCATTGTAGAGCACATGAGGGGATGTATGTGATGTGACTCGTTCTGTTATTTTTTATAAATCACAATACAAGGTTGTTATGTTCAAATAGGGTTTGGTGACTTAAAAATCACATTCTCAATAGAAGAGCGGACGCCTTGTAGAATGAATGAGTTGTTCATAAAGGTGGGTACGCAAGACCATTCCAAAGGAAGTAGATAGTTCGTTCGTAAGAATGAGTGACTAGGGATCCTTTCAGAGAAATTGAGAACTTCCCAGACAGTAGAGAGAGGAGGGCGCCAACGTGTATCTCTCTAATCATCTCATGTTGAGGGGTATAACAATAGTGATAAAAAATAATTTTGTTTTATTATTTACTTTTGTGATTCTTTAAAAATATATATTAGAGTGTTTATCGGTCACACGTGAAAAGCACTTCCAATTGAAAGTATTTTTTTGAGTTTTTCCTAAAAATATTTTCGGCGGAAAACGTTTTACTAAAATTAGCCCATTTTCATAAATTTTAAAAAATTTAGCCTATTTTCTTAATTTTTTTAAAAATCTTTATTTTGTATTTTACCCTCAAATTTTATAGAGAAATTAAAAAAAGAAAAACGTTGTCAAGAAAACATGAAATGTAAAAGGGTTTTAGAAAAAATATGGTGTAAGGAATTAGTTATAAAATAAAAATTGCAGAGCAAGACAAAAACACTCCACTCCCCGATGTCTACAGATTGCTATTCTTTTTCTGCCTTTTACCTTTTCACACTGTCGTTTCCGGACTCCTATTATTTCGAATTCAATGAAATGGTGAGAATAAATTGACTGAATTGCCCTTTTCTTTCACCTGCAAAATTGGCGCTTTCTTTAATCAAATCTTGTCCTACAGTTTGGTTTGGATTTTTCGCATCACCCAAATTTCATTATGGTTTCATTTCATTTAAAAGAACAAGGAAAAATCGCATTACGGGATATGGACGGTGTAGAGTGGTTTTACTGATAGGACCAAAATATAAATAATATTTTTTAAAGAAAAAATATAAATAGTTAAACTATGTTTTTGTTATGTTTATTTTAAGGAAAAAATAAAATTCATTCAATTCAAAAAATTAAAAATTTTAAGATTTGAGTTTTAATTAATTGAATTATTCAAATTATTGGATCAATTTGATTAAACAGTTTGAGTTAATCAAGTTTGAATTTTAAAATTTAAATATTTAAAAATATAATTAACCTCAATGACATCAGTTTGGGGTTTAGTTATTTTCTATTTTAGTGCAAGTACTCATAGTCAATTTCTAAAATAAGTAAATTAGTTCTTCAACTTTTATAAATATTAAAAATTCAATCAGTCTTAGTTTTAAAAATAATACAATATTAAAGTAATCTTATAAATTTTTTGTTATAATAGACGCTAATAATGACAATAGAATAATCACAAAATAAGAAAAATAAGAATATACATATTTAATGTGAAAACCCTTTCAAGAAAAAACTACAGGCAGAGGAGAAGAAATTTACTAATGTTGAAAAACAAATGATACAAGAGGAGTTTCGACTACATCTATTTAAGGGTTGAAAATCTTTATTCTAATCAATGTCAAATAGAAGAAATTTAGTTCTATACGGGTTCTCGATCTCTCGCCCTCATAGATCCCTTTATTTGGCCACTATTTATTTCTTCAACAGGTGACGGGATTCGGGTCACACAAACTCTAACAATCTCCACCTTGACATGAATTCTCAACGAACAAGTTCTTCACCTATTCCACAAAACCCCTAAAGGGGTATTCGTCAATAATAAACACCAACCAAGTCCAAGCAATGCTCAAACTTGGTTATAGGAAGTGACTTAGTCATCATATCTATAGGTGTAACACCTCTAACCAGTATCTATCGTCGGAACAGGGTTTCAGAGCATTACCAAAACTTTCAGAACATTTTACAAATAATTTATGTAAATTACTATTCATTTACCGAAATTATTCATAACGTCCCTTGATTAGGCCCTCGAGGCCCAATCGAACATTAGAATCGAGTTGGGACTGAATCGGGAATTTTAAGAATTTTTCGCAACTTTTCAAAAATTTTCCAAGGTGCAGGGCTCACACGCTCGTGTGATCCAAGGGACACGCCTGTGCTAGAGGTCGTGTTCGACCCCGTGTAACTCTCTAACTTGCACACATTGCCATGCCACACGCCCGTTTGCTAGGCCATGTAGTCAATTAATTCAATTCAAAATTAGGTGCATGTTTCACACAGCCAAGACACACGCCGGTGTTCTAGACCGTGTGGCACACACGGCTGAGAACATGCTCGTGTCTCTGCCCTCAATTCTAAGCATTCTGTTTCTCAAAATTAAGGTGCAGGTGACACACGGCCTAACCATAAGCCTATGTTATCAGGCCATATGTCACATACGGTCTAGACACATGCCCGTGTGTCTACCCATGAGGACAAAATGAAGCCATTTCTAGCTTCATTTCTCACCCAAAATTTCACCCAAGACCTGCACTTGAAACACACATCCAATACCAACCAATCCAAACATTCAAATTAGGCAATTCTATCTTTCATCATAGCATACCATTACATGCATATGTGTTTGTAAACTTACCTTGGTTTAACTTAGGCATTCACAACATTGATAACATATTCTTAACATAACACATGTGTGCATATATATCATAATAATCTACTTAGTCATACCAAAATAAACCATTACTAGTCATTCCAATGGCTAGGTTACAAAATAACATTTCAAGCCACTATTGTCCAAGTTGTCCTATACATGCCATAATACCAAAATGATTTTTACTAATTTTACCCAAAATGACTAGCTGATAGTGTGACGATGCTCCAACGATCTCCAACCTTTGCAAGCTTACGAACACTATAAAACAGGAGAAAAATAAACGAAGTAAGCATTATATGCTTAGTGAGTTTGTAAAACGGAAACTAAACTTACCAATCCCGTTTGTTAAATCTAAGCATACAATAACAAGTTTTCCATCCATTTGGCTAAACTGCCTAAACACATGTATCCAATCAAACATGTTAGTCACAAAGTTTACATATACATCAAGTAAGAATAGGTGAGCTCATCAAACAATACACTTTCAAGACATTATCATTTCATCTCATAATTATCATGCCATGTCTAGAGATATATGTCTATTGAATCATTGAAATTCCGATGGATGCTCAAGTAGCACACTCGGGGTGTACGATTCAAGAATCCGTCAATTCTATTCAAGGGTACCTCTTAGGGCACTTAACTAAGGAACATGCTCTCGAGTCACATATCGTATAATAGGATTGCCAGTCCAAGCTAATCCTTATATAATATATGCTCAAAAGCTCAATTAGGATTACCAATCCAGGTTAAACCCTAATCGTAATGTATACTCGAGAGGTATTATAACAGGATTACCTATCCGGGCAAAATTCTTTCTATAACAAGGTTTATGGGATTACTTGTCTGAACTAAATCCTGTCCGAGCTAAATCCCATTCGCAACAAATGCAACACCTTGTTAGTTTTGGGAAAGTGCATATAATCATCGGAATTCAATATTCAATCGGGACTTAACCCTTTTTCACCATAACAAGCATGAATTAAATTTCTCATTATAGCATTCAAGTAATGTACATAAATATAAGTCACATTCCAACACAATATTCAATTTAACATATTTACATGTCGGATTAAGTTACATGAACTTACCTCGACACTTGTTCGCGTAGAAAGTCTACTAATCCGAAACCTTTCTTTTTCTTTGATCTAACTTCAAATTAGTGTTTTTCGGATCTATATAAATGAATTTAACCATCAATTTCACACATTTCATATTCAAATGGACTCAATTTACATCCTAGGAAAAATTACCATTTTGCCCCTAACTTTTTCATAAATTTCAATTTTGTCCTTAGGCTCGGAAATGAAACTTGTGCAAATTAATCCTTATTCCAAGCCAAACCAAAGCCCCATTACAAATTTTACAGCACATGTATTCATAAAATTTTAGAATTTTTCATCAAATTTTACAACTTTTAATTTTAGTCCATAAATCATGTTTTCATCAAAAATCACTTTGTAAAAGTTGTTTATCGATCAAAAATCTTTCATTTTCTACCATAAATTTCTAATTTCCAGCATATACATCCATGACCCATTTTTCATACCTTGATAACTTTTCAAATTAATCCTTCAAATAGAGAGATTAAGCTATCTCAGTTTTTAAAATATCAAAATTACTAAAACGGGACAAGGAAACTTACCCAATTAGGTCTTGAAAGTTTCTTTTCTCTCACCTAGGGTTTCCATATGTTTTTAGGTTGAAGATGATGAAAAGAAGATGATATATTTCTTTTTCAACTTTTAATTAATTAAGTATTTTGCTATTTCCAATTTAGTCCTTGCCATTTTTCTATATTTTCATGGATGAGTCACCAAGAAAAATCTACATAGTTTTCTTAATGGTCTAATTACCATATAAAGACCTCTAGAATTGATTTCCATAGCTATTTAATCCTTATAGCTACTAGAATTCAACTTTCGCATTTTATGCGATTTAGTCTTTATTGTAATTAAACACTTAATCGATAAAATTTTCATATCAACATTTTCACACGACATGCCTATTATAATACGGACCATATAATGAAATAAAAAAATAAACCTTATTTTCAGATCGGATTTGTGGTCCCGAAACCACTGTTTTGATTTCACTGAAAAATGAGCTGTTTTAACTCTCCCCTCTTTTAGGGATTTTCATCCTAAAAAATCTTACCAGTAAAGAGATTCGGGTATTTCTTTCTCATAGTATCCTCCAACTCCCAGGTAGCTTCTTCAATGCCATGACGTTGCCAAATAACTTTTACTAAAGCTACCTTCTTATTTCTTAACTCTTTTGTTTCCCGGGCTAAGATTTTAATTGGTTCTTCACCATATGTCATATCAAGCTGAATCTCTACCTCTGTCAGAGAGATAACATGTGAAGGTTTGGATCGATACCACCTAGCATAGACACATGAAAAACATTATGAATCTGATCAAGCTCTGGTGGCAAAGCTAACCGATATGCAACCTTTCTAATTCTTTCTATAATCTTATATGGTCCAATAAACCGTGGACTTAGTTTTTCTTTGCGACCAAATCGGAGAACTTTCTTCCAAGGTGACACTTTCAAGAATACTTTGTCACCGACTTGAAATTCTATTTCTTTTCGTTTCAAATCAGCGTAGGACTTTGGACGATCAGAGGCTACTTTCAAGCTGTCTCGAATTACTTTCACTTTTTCCTATGTCTCTCGGACCAAGTCAACTCCGTGTAACTTTTTCTCACTGAGTTCTGGCCAATACAATGGAGTTCTACATTTACGTCCATACAAGGCTTCATACGGTGCCATTTTGATACTAGACTGATAACTATTATTATAAACAAATTCAACCAAAGGCAAATGCCTTTCCCAGTTACCTTGAAACTCAAGTATACAACACCGAAGCATATCTTATAAGATCTGTATTACCCGTTTAGATTTACCATCCTTCTAGGGATGAAATTTAGTGTTAAAATGTAACTGAGTAGCCAGAGCTTCTTACAATTTGCTTCAGAATTGAGATGTAAACTAGGTTCTCTATCTGAAATAATAGAGATAGGCACTTCATGCAATCTGACAATCTCAGAAATGTATAATTCAACCAATCTATCCAAGGAATAATCTATACGTACCGGAATAAAGTGTGTAGACTTTGTCAACCGATTAACGATTAACCAAATGACATCCTTCTTCTTTGGAGATAGGGATAATCCCGTTACAAAGTCCATGATAATTCTTTCCTATTTCTATTCCAGTATCGTAACCAGCTGTAATAGTCTAGAAGGCAACTGATATTCAGCTTTTACTTACTGACATATCAAGCACTTAGATACGAACTTAGAAATATCTCGTTTCATTCCCGGTCACCAGTACATCTTTTTCAAATCATTATACATTTTATTACTACTAGGATGAATAGACATGTTACCATTGTGAGCTTCATTCAAAATTTTCTGTACTAGTTTTGAACTTTTTAGTACACATACCCTGCCTCTGAATAACAAACAACTGTTAGTCCTGATCTAAAATTCTGAGTTAAGAGTCGATTCACCTTGTATCTGTTTTGCTTGCAACTTATTATCATTTTTCTGAGCTTCAGAAATTTGTAGCAAAAATGTTGGTCTAGCTTATAACTCAGCTATGATTAAACCATCATCAGACAATGACAATTGAGTATTCATAGCTCGCAAGGAAAATATGGATTTTCTACTCAGAGCATCAAACCCACATTGGCTTTTCCCAGATGATACTCAATAACAAGATCATAATCTTTCAATAATTCAACCCATCTACGCTGTTTCAAATTCAAATCTTTCTATGACATCAAGTATTTCAGATTTTTATGATCAGTGAATATGTGACATTTTTCTCCAAACAAGTAATGCCGCCAAATTTTCAATGCAAACACAATGGCTGCCAATTCAAGATCGTGTGTCAGGTAGTTCTTTTCATGTGGCTTTAGCTGTCGTGAAGCATAGGCTACTACTTTACTATCTTGCATCAAAACATAGCCTAAACCATTCAATGACGCATCACTGTAAACTATAAATTCCTTACCTGATTTTGGCTGAACTAATACTGGAGCTTCTATCAAATAAAGCTTTTAATTTGTCAAAACTCTACTGACATTTATTAGTCCATTCAAATTTTACATCTTTCTATAGCACATGAGTCATCGGAGAAGCTATCATTGAAAAACTTTTTACAAATCTCTGATAATAACCACCTAGTCCCAGAAAACTTCAGACTTCAGACACATTCTTCAGTGGCTTCCAATTAACAATGGCTGAAATTTTATTCGGGTCTACTCTGACACCTTTAGCAGATACTATATGCCCAAGTAAACTACCTTCCTATAGCCAAAATTCACATTTACTGAATTTGGCGTACAATTGTTTCTCTCACAGAGTTTACAACACTATTCTCAAATGCTCAGCATGCTCATTTTCATCTCGAGAGTAAACCAAAATATCATCTATAAATACCACCAAAAACTTGTCTAAATACGAGCTGAAAATTCTATTCATCAAATCCATAAACATTGCAGGTACATTTGTTAAGCCGAATGGCATCACCAGAAACTGGACATCAGCAAACCATTGCATACATGAAAGATCCCACTGGACTAGAATTTGGAACACGTGACATGTAGTCAATCTCATCATCTGATTGCGAAGACAAAACTGGTGAAAGCCTAAAGTGGGCTGCTAATGGAGTACTAATAAACTTGACACTCAACATATTGAACTTACAAAAAACTTTCTCAATGTATCCTTTTTGACTTAAGTACAATTTACATGCTTTTCTATCTCTAAGAATCTCTATCCTAAGTATCTTCTTTGTTGCTCCCAAATCTTTCATCTAAAATTCTTTACTAAGCTTGACTTTGACCTTTCTTATATCTCTTTTATCTTTGGTTGCTATCAACATGTCATCAACATAAAAGAGTAGATATATAGATGAACCATCACAATTTTTCTTAAAATAAATACAACTATCAAAACTGCTTCTTTTGAAATCATGAGTAGTCATAAATGAATCAAACCTCTTGTACCACTGCACAGATGACTGTTTCAAGCCATAAAGGGATTTTTTCAGCAAGTAAACATAGTCTTCCTTTTTTGAGACTATAAAACCTTCTGATTGTTGCATGTAAATATCTTCCCCAAGTTCTCTATGCATGAATGTTATTTTCACATCTAACTGTTCAAGCTCTAAATCATACATGGTCGCAATACCAAGTAAAGCTTGAATCGAACTATGTTTAATAACAGGAGAAAACACATCTGTGAAGTTTACACTGGGAATTTGACTATAACCCTTTGCAACCAGCGTTGCTTTATACTTAGGTTCTTCAACTCCTAGAGTCCCTTCTTTCTTCTTGAACACTTATTTACAACGAACAACCTTTTTACCCTTAGGGATCTCCACTAGGTCCCAGGTACAATTTTTATGGAGTGATTTTATACCTTCTTGCATGAAAATCATTCATTGTCCTGAATTTTCACAGCTAGCTACTTCAGAATAAGTAGATGATTCTTGATTTGCATTTATATATGCAGTCACATTTAAAACATAAGTAGATAGATCAACCTTGGTGAACCTCTTTGGATGTTTAGTTTCTCTTCTAGTTTTGTTCTTGGCTATAGAATATTGTGATTCTAACTGTGGTGAAGAAGCAAATCTACTATAAGTTTCTGTACTAACTTGAGTAGTAGACTCTGTTCTAGATCCTGGATCAATCTGAAGCTCTACCTGGTTCACATTTATGTTTGATTTCTGCTGATCTTTATCGGAAGAGTATTTAAAGGGTAAGTTAGGCAACATAGTAGTTTCATAAAAAAATAACATCTTTGTTAATTACAACTTTTCTATTTTTAGGACACCATAACTTATACCTTTTAACACCAACCTTATATCCAAGAAAAACAAACTTAATAGATCTAGGTTCCAATTTACCATTATCAAAGCATACACAGGACACCCAAAAATCTTCAAATCAGAATAATTGATAGGAGTACTAGTCCATACCTCTTGTGGAGTCTTTTTCTTAATGGCCACGGACGGAGACCGATTAATCAAAAAACATGCAGTAAAGGCTGCTTCAGCCCAAAACGACTTCGCTAAACAAGCATTCGACAACATACATCAAACATTTTCCATGATTATTTTTTCATTCGTTCTGCAACTAGGTTTTGCTATGGAGTATGGCGAACTGTCAAGTGTCTCATGATTCCTTCTAATTTGCACAATTCATTAAACTTATCAGAATAAAATTCTAAGTCATTATCTGTACAGAGGTGTTTTATCTATTTTCCTATCTGTTTCTCGATCATAATCTTCCGAGCCTTAAACATGGAAAACACATTACTTTTTTACTTTAAGAAGAATGGCCAAACTTTTCTAGAAAAATATCAATAAGCGTCAGCATATAATTAACGCCACCCCTTGAGGGCATTGTAAATGGTCCTCAAAGATCATAATGAATATAATCCAGTGTTCCCTTCATGTAATGGGTTCCTCTAATGAATCAAACTCTCTTTTGCATCTCAAAAATGCAGTGCTTACAGAACTTCAATTTGCTAATGCCTTGTCCATCAAAAAGTCCTCTTTTCCTTAATTATGTCATGCCACCCTCACTCATATGCCTTAGACACATATGCAAAATTCTAGTAACATCATCACTTGACAAGGAAGAGGAAGCAACGATGGCATCACCAGTAATAGTTGAACCCTGCAAAATATATAACTTGGCAATCTTACTTACCCTGTGTGACAGCCCAAAATTGACCCTAGTCGGGAAGTGGTTTCGGGACCACAAAACCGAGTCTTATAAATAATTAAAGATTATATTCTGTGTTTATGATGTGCGTAAATGCTTGTGTGATAGTTCCATACTTTAATTTGGTCAGTGTATGTGGAATTTATTAGTAGGGACTTATGTGAGACAATTTAGAAATATGCTAGGCAAGTGTTCAAGTGGCCCATTAATATATGTGGGAAAGTGTTTGTCCTTGCATGTCAAATTAGCCAAATTAAAGCATAGTGGCTGGCCATGCTATGGGTGGAAACATGTCACCAACATGTTATGCTAGTGATGTATGCTAAATAAAATAAAATAAAGAGCATGGTAATTAAACAATGAAAGGAAGGGTGATGAAAAAAAAATGGTCTCATCCATACCCCCCCTTGTTGCCGTGAGTTGAAGAAAGAAAACAAAAAAAAAATGTGTTCATTCTTGAACACCTTTGGCCGAATAGAGGAAAGAAAGGAAGGGGAAGAGCTTGAGAAAATCGGCTACGGTGGTTTGCTAGACTAAGGTATGTTTGATGTTGTTCTTGAGATGCATGCATGTTTTAGTAGTTCACTTGAGTTCTAAAAACCCATGGTTCAATTTTGTGGATTGATGATGATTTTGTGTTTTGCCATTGATGAGTGCTTGAGCTTTTTGATAGTTGTTGATGAAAAGTGAAAGATATGTTAAAGATTAATATGTTAAATTAAGGCTTGGTAAGCTAGCTATTAAGGTGAAATGCTAATGTTAGTATTTGATTTGGTAATAATCTGTTTGGGGACAGCAGCAGTAAGGTGATTTTGGAAAATCGCCATAATTTGTAGGAGTTGAATTAGAAGCTGAGTGAATTATTCCATTAAAGCTTGAAGAGTCTATTTTCTTACAAAAGAAACTATAAAAACAAAAGAGTTACCGATCTTGAGATATTTGAAGTATTGTGGGGCTGAGTCAAAATGACTACTAGATTCCCTGTTCTGTTTTTAGGAAATCATTATAAATTGTACAAAAATGATTATAAGATAAAATTTATATGCTTAGACTCCTTAATGAGTGTAGTTTCAAATGAGATCAAATACAACACATTTTGAATTCTGTAAAATGAGAAATTTGATTCGTAGTGAAGAGTGGTCAGAATAGTCAAACAGTGAAACAGGGGAAACTTTAAGAAAAATCTGGTATTGATTGGCCAAGCCAAAAATTCTGAAAATTTTATGGATGGAAGATATACGAGTCTATATTCAGGGAAAATTAACGGCTAGTGATTTGGAGTTTTGTAGCTCCAGTTATAAACAATTTAGCGACTACTGCTCAGGAAAACAGCTCGTAGTGAATATGTGATTTTGTTGTAAACATTAATGAAAATTTGCCAATGAGTTATTTATTGACTATTATAAAGCTTACTATAATCTATGTGTGTGAAGGTCAAATCAATATATATATTATTCTGAAAGTAATACTTGAATAGTCGATTAATGACTATTTTAAATTTTGTTGAACTTAAGCTCAAGAGCAAAAGGGAACTAGATCCGATAAAGGCAAAGAAAAGATCACTGAGTAGTCGAGTTGGAACCGTCTTACCCAACACAAGGTAAGTCGTTAAGCATGTAGTTGGTATTATTTCAAATGGTCATAATGTTTATGTATTGATGCTGAATGGAATGAATAAATATACATATATATATGCATGTACGTATGTGATGATGAAATTGTTGAATGAAAAGAAAAGAGGTAAGATGTACTGAGTTGTTGATCTCGGCACTAAACGTGCTGGTATAACCATTTATGACCATGAGATTGGCGCTAAGTGCGCGGGATTAAATTGTACAGCACTAAGTGTGCAATTTGACTATGTTGCACTAAGTGTGCGAAACGAATATGATGCACTAAGTGTGCGAATTGACCATGCGGCACTAAGTGTGCGAGTTTGACTATGTAGCACTAAGTGTGCGATTTGATTACGTAGCACTAAGTGTGCGAGTTGATTATATAGCACTGAGTGTGCGGACTCAATATACATTCGTGAATCATTATGGACACTATGTGTGCGACACTATTGAGTCGATCGCGGACAGCGGATCGGGTAAGTGTCTTGAGCACATGGCTAATAGGTGCTATGCTTATACTTGGTGTTGAGCTCGGTAAGTTTGAACCTATGTGACAAATATACTTGAAGTCACGTACATAAAATTTATCGTAGGATGGGTGAAAGGCCGTTTAGTCGTTTGATTGTAACGAAAATAAATTGATTTATGAAAATGCTTCAATGTCCTATTGATGAGTATATGGAATGTGAATGCATGAATTGATATGAAATTGAATCGATAGGTTGGAGGAACTATGGTATGGTTCGGTATGGATGGAGTAAATTGTCTCGTTCCATTTTGTTTCCTCTTGTGATAATGTTATTGATGGATGGTAGTGCATTGCTTATGACTTACTGAGTTATAAACTCACTCGGTGTTTCCTTGTCACCCATTATAGGTTGCTTGGACTCATCTATTTTTGCGGGGTCAGGCCGTCATCGAAGTCATCACACCGGATAGCAAGTTTTGGTACTTTCTTCTTAGTTGGCTTAGAAGAACATTTTGGCATGTATAAGCTAGTACGTTGTGTTTGAACTTTGGCATGTAAACTTTAAGCCATGCGAAAATGGCACGAATGTTCGATTGAGTTGGATCAAGGGTAGGCATGAAATGGACCTAGTTACTTTCGTAACAGATGCTGGCAGCAGCAGTGTCATGAGATTGAAAAATCACTAAAAATAGTAGGAGTGGAATTAATTGATGAATAAATTATGTAATCGAAGCTCGATGAGTCTGTTTTCATGAGGAAGTAACGAAAAGATCATATGGGCAGTATATTAAGAGATAATCAGATTTTTGTGGGACAGGGCTAGAACGGTTTCTGGATTCCCTGCTCCGACTTTGGAAATTCATTATAAATTAACCAGAGATAATTAGGGGTCGTACCATATATGTATAGATTCCTCTCTGAGTCTAGTTTTCATAGAGACAAACGGAATCAGTATTGAAGCCCTGTGCAGGGAGATATCCAAGTCGTAATGGGCAAAGGTCAGTGTAGTCGACCCCTGCAACATGGGAGACTTTGACTAATAAACTGTACTAATTGGCCTGACCAAAAATTCTAGAAAAAAATACATAGATGGGCACATGAGTCTAGTTTCTGGGAAAAATTACGAAACTGATTTTTGAGTTACGAAACCCAAGATATGATTTTTAAAACGACTAGTACACAGATTGGGCAGTGTCTGGAAAATAAATTTTATAAGGGGTTAAAGTCAGTTAACACCTCGTGTTCGACTCCGGTGTCGGTTTCGGGTTCGGGGTGTTACATTTGATTGGTATCAGAGCTATGGTTTAGTCGGTTCTAGGACTACCATAGCGCGTATGAGTCTAGCTATACATGCCGAATGTTAATGTTTAAATGTGTGATGACTTCAGACGGTTGAAATGTTTTTGTTTTGATTAGTGAATGGACCCCGGTGAAGAAAGAACCCTAGCGGATGACGTTGAGAGTGTAGCGGCTGCTCCTGCACAAGGGACGCCGCCTGTTGAACCTCAGTCATCTGCGAATAATCAAGGTGAGGGGGCTAAACAAGCCTTCTTTACCATGATGAATGAGTGGGTCGCGCAATATGCCCGAACCAACCCGGCTGTCCAACAATTCCCAAATTTGAATAATCCACCCCAAGAGCCTGTAATGCCATCAGTCGCTGATCCTGTGAGGCTGAGTAAGCCACCTGTAGACTTGATTAGGAAGCGTGGGGCCGAGGAGTTCAAGGCCATAGTAACTGATGATGCCGAAAGGGCCGAGTTCTGGCTTGATAACACCATTCGGGTGTTCGATGAATTGTCATGCACACCTGACGAATGTCTAAAATGTGCTGTATCTTTGTTGCGAGACTCAGCCTACTATTGGTGGAGGACCTTGATTTCCATAGTCCCGAACGAGCGAGTAACTTGGGACTTCTTTCAAACGGAATTCCGAAAGAAATTTATTAGCCAACGGTTCATTGATCAGAAGCGTAAGGAGTTCTTGGAACTCAAGCAAGGCTGTATGACTGTATCTGAATACGAACATGAATTCGTAAGACTCAGTAGGTATGCCCGGGAGTGTGTAGCTGATGAGGTTGCTATGTGCAAAAGATTCGAGGAAGGATTGAATGAAGATTTAAAGCTACTAATGGGTATTTTGGAAATAAAAAAATTCGTAACACTAGTCGAACGAGCCTGCAAGGCGGAAGAACTTGGAAAGGAGAAGAGGAAGGCTAAATTTGAAGCTAGAGATTATCGTAAAAGATCGACGGGTAAAGCTCCGTTCTCAGCTGTAAAGAAGTTCAGGGAGGACATTAATAAGTCGAGGGCGACTGTGGGAATTTCCATCAGGGCAAGACCATCGATGGGCTCCCGAGCTACTTCGGTAGCTAGTGTGGGCAATAATCGTCACGAGAAACCTGAATATCCCCAATGTGGAAGACGACACCTAGGTGAATGTTGGGGCAAGTCTACTAGCAGGGCCTGTTACGGATGCGGTTCGAAGGACCACTTCATTAGAGATTGCACGGAGCTGGATGAGAAGAATAAGATTCAAGGTGCAAGACCTAGTGGAGTGACATCTAGAGGTAGACCACCGAGAATTTTAGGAGGCAGGGGTGGTAGTCAGAGGGGGGCCTCTGATACGGCCGATCGAGCCGAGAACCGTACTCTTGCTAGAGCATATGCCATTCGCGCACGAGAGGAGGCATCCTCCCCCGACGTCATCACTGGTACCTTCACTCTCTTTGATACTAATGTGATTGCATTGATTGACCCTGGTTCTACTCATTCATATGTATGCGAAACCTTAGCAACCAGTAAGACTCTACATGTTGAGTCTACTGAGCTCGTAATTCGAGTATCAAACCCTTTGGGTCAATGCGTACTTGTTGATAAAGTGTGTAAGAGATGCCCTCTAATAATCCGAGAATCCTGTTTTCCGGTCGATTTGATGCTTTTGCCGTTCGACGAGTTTGATGTTATTCTTGGTTTGGATTGGTTAACCGCGCATGATGCGGTTGTGAATTGCAAAGCAAGACTATCGATTTGAGGTGCGCAAATAACGAAATAATCCGAGTTGAGTCTACGGACTTAAGGGGGTTGCCAGCTGTAATATCAGCAATGTTGGCCCAGAAATATGTAAGGAAAGGGTGCGAAGCATACCTCGCGTATGTACTTGATGACAAGGAGTTAGAAAAGAAACCCGAATCGGTGCCGGTGGTTTATGAATACCCGGATGTTCTTCCTGAAGAGTTACCGGGTTTGCCACCTGTTCGGGAGGTAGAGTTTGGTATTGAGCTTGTACCTGGAACTACGCCAATTTCGATCGCTCCGTATCGTATGGCACTAACCGAGTTAAAAGAGTTGAAAGCTCAGTTGCAAGAATTGACGGATAGAGGTTTCGCTCGACCGAGTTTCTCACCTTGGGGTGCACCAGTATTGTTCGTGAAAAAGAAGGACGGAACCATGAGGTTGTGCATTGACTATCGTCAACTGAATAAGGTGACGATAAAGAATAAGTATCCGTTACCGCGTATTGATGATCTGTTCGATCAATTAAAGGGAGGATCGGTGTTTTCAAAGATAGATTTGAGATCGGGTTATTATCAGTTGTGGATTCGAGATTCGGACGTACCCAAACTGCTTTCAGAACGAGGTACGGTCACTACGAGTTCTTAGTGATGCCGTTCGGGCTCACTAATGCCCCTGCGGTGTTTATGGATTTGATGAATCGGATCTTCAGGCCGTATTTGGATCGGTTGTAGTTGTGTTTATTGATGACATCTTGGTCTATTCAAGAGATGAGACCGAACATTCTGAGCATCTGAGGCTAGTGTTGCAAATTTTGCGGGATAAGCAGTTATATGCTAAGTTCAGTAAGTGTGAGTTCTGGTTAAGAGAGGTTAGCTTCTTGGGTCATGTGGTATCCGCATCGGGTATTCGAGTTGACCCGAGCAAAATTTCAGCCATACTTAACTGGAAGCCTCCGAGAAATGTTACCGAAGTCCGGAGCTTTCTAGGGCTCGCCGGTTATTACCGACGATTTGTCAAAGGTTTCTCGATGATAGCCACACCAATGACGAAGCTACTTCAAAAGGATGTTAAGTTCGAATGGACGGAGAAATGTCAGAAAAGCTTCGATCAACTGAAAACTCATTTGACTGAAGCTCCAATTTTGGTGCAACCCGAATCGGGTAAAGAGTTTGTCATTTATAGTGACGCATCCCTACTTGGGTTGGGTTGCGTATTGATGCAAGAAGGTCGAGTTGTGGCCTATGCGTCAAGACAATTGAAGCCACACGAGAGAAATTATCCGACCCATGATCTCGAACTAGCCGCCATTGTGTTTGCATTGAAAATATGGCGACATTATTTGTTTGGTGAGAAGTGCCATGTGTTTTCGGATCACAAAAGTCTCAAATATTTGATGACTCAACGAGACTTGAATCTGCGACAAAGACGTTGGCTTGAGTTGTTGAAAGATTACGAGCTTGTCATTGATTACCACCCGGGAAAGGCTAATGTGGTTGCGGACGCCTTAAGCCGGAAATCACTGTTTGCTTTGCGAGCGATGAATGTACACTTGTCTGTTCTACCTGACAATGTGTTAGTAGCTGAATTAAAAGCCAGACCATTATTGACTCATCAAATTCGTGAAGCTCAGAAAGTCGATGATGAATTGGTTGCAAAACGAGCTGAGTGTGTTCCGAACAAGGAATCGGAGTTTCAGATTGATGATGATGGTTGTTTGAGGTTTAGAAGTCGTTTGTGTGTTCCAAAGAATTCGGAACTCATTCCGATGATTCTGAACGAAGCCCATTGTAGCCGAATGTCAATTCACCCGGGGAGCACGAAAATGTACAACGACTTGAAACGTCGGTTTTGGTGGCATGGTATGAAACGAGACATCTCCGACTTTGTTTCGAGATGTTTAATATGTCAACAAGTGAAAGCGGAACATCAAGTGCCTTCAGGGTTACTTCAGCCGATCATGATACCCGAGTGGAAATGGGACCGAGTCACAATGGACTTTGTGTCCGGACTGCCATTGTCCGCAAGTAAGAAGGATGCGATTTGGGTTGTTGTTGATAGGCTGACTAAGTCGGCTCACTTTATCCCCGTGCGTACGGATTTTTCATTGGATAAACTAGCCCAATTGTATGTTTCTCAGATTGTGAGATTACATGGAGTACCTATTTCTATCGTGTCGGATAGAGATCCGAGATTCACCTCGCGATTTTGGAAGAAATTGCAAGAAGCTTTGGGTACCAAGCTGCATTTTAGCACCGCTTTTCATCCCCAAACCGATGGTCAATCCGAGCGGATAATTCAGATACTCGAGGATATGCTGAGATGCTGCATCCTTGAGTTTAGTGGTTCATGGGAACGGTATGTACCTTTGATTGAATTCGCTTACAACAATAGTTTTCAATCAAGTATTAAGATGGCACCTTACGAGGCTTTGTACGGTCGTAAATGCCGTACACCATTGTTTTGGACCGAGCTCGGTGAAAGTAAAATTTTCGGAGTTGATTTGATTAAAGATGCCGAACAGAAAGTAAAGGTAATCCGTGAAAGTCTGAAAGCAGCCACAGATCGTCAGAAATCGTATGCGGATTTGAAACGAAAAGACATTGAATATCAGGTGGGAGATAAAGTGTTTCTTAAAGTTTCGCCTTGGAAAAAGGTACTTAGGTTTGGCCGTAAGGGCAAGTTGAGCCCGAGATTCATTGGGCCGTACGAAATCTCCGAACGAGTGGGGCCAGTTGCGTATAGATTGATTTTGCCCCTAAGCTTGAAAAGATCCATGACGTCTTTCATGTTTCGATGCTTCGACGCTATAGATCTGATCCATCGCACATAATTAGCCCATCAGAGGTTGAAATTCAAGCCGATATGAGTTATGAAGAAGAACCGATGCGTATCCTAGCTCGTGAAGTGAAGGAGTTACGAAACAAAAGAGTTCTGCTAGTAAAGGTGTTATGGCTCAAACACGGGATCGAGGAAGCTACTTGGGAAACCGAGAGCTCGATGAAAGAACGATATCCAGACCTATTTACCGGTAAGATTTTCGGGGACGAAAATTTCTTAAGTGGGGGAGAGTTGTGACAGCCCAAAATTGACCCTAGTCGGGAAGTGGTTTCGGGACCACAAAACCGAGTCTTATAAATAATTAAAGATTATATTCTGTGTTTATGATGTGCGTAAATGCTTGTGTGATAGTTCCATACTTTAATTTGGTCAGTGTATGTGGAATTTATTAGTAGGGACTTATGTGAGACAATTTAGAAATATGCTAGGCAAGTGTTCAAGTGGCCCATTAATATATGTGGGAAAGTGTTTGTCCTTGCATGTCAAATTAGCCAAATTAAAGCATAGTGGCTGGCCATGCTATGGGTGGAAACATGTCACCAACATGTTATGCTAGTGATGTATGCTAAATAAAATAAAATAAAGAGCATGGTAATTAAACAATGAAAGGAAGGGTGATGAAAAAAAATGGTCTCATCCATACCCCCTTGTTGCCGTGAGTTGAAGAAAGAAAACAAAAAAAAAATGTGTTCATTCTTGAACACCTTTGGCCGAATAGAGGAAAGAAAGGAAGGGGAAGAGCTTGAGAAAATCGGCTACGGTGGTTTGCTAGACTAAGGTATGTTTGATGTTGTTCTTGAGATGCATGCATGTTTTAGTAGTTCACTTGAGTTCTAAAAACCCATGGTTCAATTTTGTGGATTGATGATGATTTTGTGTTTTGCCATTGATGGGTGCTTGAGCTTTTTGATAGTTGTTGATGAAAAGTGAAAGATATGTTAAAGATTAATATGTTAAATTAAGGCTTGGTAAGCTAGCTATTAAGGTGAAATGCTAATGTTAGTATTTGATTTGGTAATAATCTGTTTGGGGACAGCAGCAGTAAGGTGATTTTGGAAAATCGCCATAATTTGTAGGAGTTGAATTAGAAGCTGAGTGAATTATGCCATTAAAGCTTGAAGAGTCTATTTTCTTACAAAAGAAACTATAAAAACAAAAGAGTTACCGATCTTGAGATATTTGAAGTATTGTGGGGCTGAGTCAAAATGACTACTAGATTCCCTGTTCTGTTTTTAGGAAATCATTATAAATTGTACAAAAATGATTATAAGATAAAATTTATATGCTTAGACTCCTTAATGAGTGTAGTTTCAAATGAGATCAAATACAACACATTTTGAATTCTGTAAAATGAGAAATTTGATTCGTAGTGAAGAGTGGTCAGAATAGTCAAACAGTGAAACAGGGGAAACTTTAAGAAAAATCTGGTATTGATTGGCCAAGCCAAAAATTCTGAAAATTTTATGGATGGAAGATATACGAGTCTATATTCAGGGAAAATTAACGGCTAGTGATTTGGAGTTTTGTAGCTCCAGTTATAAACAATTTAGCGACTACTGCTCAGGAAAACAGCTCGTAGTGAATATGTGATTTTGTTGTAAACATTAATGAAAATTTGCCAATGAGTTATTTATTGACTATTATAAAGCTTACTATAATCTATGTGTGTGAAGGTCAAATCAATATATATATTATTCTGAAAGTAATACTTGAATAGTCGATTAATGACTATTTTAAATTTTGTTGAACTTAAGCTCAAGAGCAAAAGGGAACTAGATCCGATAAAGGCAAAGAAAAGATCACTGAGTAGTCGAGTTGGAACCGTCTTACCCAACACAAGGTAAGTCGTTAAGCATGTAGTTGGTATTATTTCAAATGGTCATAATGTTTATGTATTGATGCTGAATGGAATGAATAAATATACATATATATATGCATGTACGTATGTGATGATGAAATTGTTGAATGAAAAGAAAAGAGGTAAGATGTACTGAGTTGTTGATCTCGGCACTAAACGTGCGGGTATAACCATTTATGACCATGAGATTGGCGCTAAGTGCGCGGGATTAAATTGTACAGCACTAAGTGTGCGATTTGACTATGTTGCACTAAGTGTGCGAAACGAATATGATGCACTAAGTGTGCGAATTGACCATGCGGCACTAAGTGTGCGAGTTTGACTATGTAGCACTAAGTGTGCGATTTGATTACGTAGCACTAAGTGTGCGAGTTGATTATATAGCACTGAGTGTGCGGACTCAATATACATTCGTGAATCATTATGGACACTATGTGTGCGACACTATTGAGTCGATCGCGGACAGCGGATCGGGTAAGTGTCTTGAGTACATGGCTAATAGGTGCTATGCTTATACTTGGTGTTGAGCTCGGTAAGTTTGAACCTATGTGACAAATATACTTGAAGTCACGTACATAAAATTTATCGTAAGATGGGTGAAAGGCCGTTTAGTCATTTGATTGTAACGAAAATAAATTGATTTATGAAAATGCTTCAATGTCCTATTGATGAGTATATGGAATGTGAATGCAGGAATTGATATGAAATTGAATCGATAGGTTGGAGGAACTATGGTATGGTTCGGTATGGATGGAGTAAATTGTCTCGTTCCATTTTGTTTCCTCTTGTGATAATGTTATTGATGGATGGTAGTGCATTGCTTATGACTTACTGAGTTATAAACTCACTCGGTGTTTCCTTGTCACCCATTATAGGTTGCTTGGACTCATCTATTTTTGCGGGGTCAGGCCGTCATCGAAGTCATCACACCGGATAGCAAGTTTTGGTACTTTCTTCTTAGTTGGCTTAGAAGAACATTTTGGCATGTATAAGCTAGTACGTTGTGTTTGAACTTTGGCATGTAAACTTTAAGCCATGCGAAAATGGCACGAATGTTCGATTGAGTTGGATCAAGGGTAGGCATGAAATGGACCTAGTTACTTTCGTAACAGATGCTGGCAGCAGCAGTGTCATGAGATTGAAAAATCACTAAAAATAGTAGGAATGGAATTAATTGATGAATAAATTATGTAATCGAAGCTCGATGAGTCTGTTTTCATGAGGAAGTAACGAAAAGATCATATGGGCAGTATATTAAGAGATAATCAGATTTTTGTGGGACAAGGCCAGAACGGTTTCTGGATTCCCTGCTCCGACTTTGGAAATTCATTATAAATTAACCAGAGATAATTAGGGGTCGTACCATATATGTATAGATTCCTATCTGAGTCTAGTTTTCATAGTAACAAATGGCATCAGTATTGAAGCCCTGTGCAGGGAGATATCCAAGTCGTAATGGGAAAAGGTCAGTGTAGTCGACCCCTGCAACATGGGAGACTTTGACTAATAAACTGTACTAATTGGCCCGACCAAAAATTCTAGAAAAAAATACATAGATGGGCACATGAGTCTAGTTTCTGGGAAAAATTACGAAACTGATTTTCGAGTTACGAAACCCAAGATATGATTTTTAAAACGACTAGTACACAGATTGGACAGTGTCTGGAAAATAAATTTTATAAGGGGTTAAAG
The DNA here is from genome assembly GCF_007990345.1 of Gossypium hirsutum. NCBI lineage: Eukaryota > Viridiplantae > Streptophyta > Magnoliopsida > Malvales > Malvaceae > Gossypium > Gossypium hirsutum. The sequence goes on along the minus strand of NC_053433.1, from coordinate 89,048,113 downwards.
TCAGTTAACACCTCGTGTTCGACTCCGGTGTCGGTTTCGGGTTCGGGGTGTTACACCCTGTAACACCCCAAATAGGACCTAAGAGTTTTAGGGGTATTTTAGGAAATTTAGCATTAGAGTATTCGAAATTTTGTGACATGGCATACCGATAATGTTTTGAATTATGATTTTTAGAAAATTAAATCAATTTCTGAAAATGAGTTTTAAATACCTTTAATTTTAAAAATAGGACTAATTTGTAAAAGAGTCAAAATTGAGAGTTTTTATGAAGCAATTTGACCAAATGTCTAAAATCAACCTAAAAACCCCTTTTCCAAATATTTGTCACGTCAACTTCTTCTTCCCCATATTGGTGTCATCCATTTGTTTTCCCTTTACTATCTCAATCAATTTTTACTTCTAATTCCTAATCCTCTTTGATTTCTATCACCATTGAACCATAAACCTCTATAAAAACCAAGAAAATCACCTAAAAGCTTCATCATCTACATCATTTTCTCTAAACATGGGTTTTTCCAAATTAGCGTTTAAGCTCGTTTTTCTTCCATCAAAGGTAACCATTCGACTTCTTATGAGTTTTAAATGATAACAAGTCCCTTAAGCTGAATTTTTAGCCATTGAAATGCATGTTTTAAATAAAAGCCAAAAATCAAATCTTTAATGGTGAATTTCAGGATTTTACATAAAAAGTGGTTTCAAAGTGTTTTTCAATTAGTTTTAACATTATTAGAATATTTCTAGACTTACTTTAAATTTCTGTTAAAGATTTCTTGAGTTTTAATGAATTTTTAGAAAATAGCCATAAAACATGTCGAAAAAGCCGAATATTGAATTGAATATTTTTGTGTAGTTTAAAGGTTGAGAATTAGTCGTAAGTGAATTATAAAATGAACAAAATTGGTTTTAGGTGAAAAGATTATAAGTATAGATCGAGATATTCGAATTTAAAGTTTGCTATGTTATAAGTTACGGTTACATGAGAACTAAGTTTAGGCTTATTTTTGGTATGCTTGTAATGAGTCCTTTGCTGATTTTTGGATGTATTGTTGTGTGAATTTGTTGTGTTGAAGTTTCGGATTCGATAGAACCTTCTACGAGTAGAGATAAAGGCAAGGAAAATCTAGTTTAAGCTTTCGGCTTTTTGGCGAAAGCATAATTGGTGAGTGTTTGAGAAAATTGCTTGTGGACATGATTCAATGCATTATTTGGGAATTTAGTAGTAGCCTAAACCCCTACTTTAAATTTTGAGTGTAAGCTTTCTCATACCTATATTTATCTTGTGAATTATGTACTTATGTGATTGTAAATATGTGATATGTGGATATGATAACTATTGTGAAAGTGCAAATGTGTACATATTATGTATATGTTAGTGACAATGTTTTGCTAAAGATACAAATATGCAATGATTATGCACAAATAGTCAGTAAGTGATATGTGTTTGATTTCGGATACTTTGGCCTTATGATTATTGAAACCGTTGGATATAGTTGGCATGCCATAGGATTGTGAGTACTCACCTATATGTACAATAATTTTTGGCATTGAGGCCTTGGGACATGTTGGAAGGATAAGGGAATGTGAACTACGCTCCATTCAACGGGATATGTGAGAGGAAATAAGGAGAGTGTTAGCTTTATGCTTCACTTTTGGGACATGTTTGACTCTATGAGTCTATGTTTGGTGTGTTGGAGATTCGTGTATCTAATGAGTGATGATAGAGCTCACTTTTATGTTTCATAACTCAAGTGCCAAATTATCTTAAAATGTATCTATGATATATGCCTAAATGAGTATGTAGTTGCTATGCAAATTATCTTAAATGATCAATATGTGTGTGTTGTGATATGTGTTTATGTGACATGTGACCTTTACACAATTTATCTATAAACCTATTTTTAAGTACTGCAATAAATGCTTGAATGTTATCCGATTATATAGGTACTGCGATATGTGTTTGAACATTATGTAATTATATGCGTAATGTGATATATGCTTAAAAGTGAATATGTTTCCCATGTAAAAGAACTAGTAATAATGCACGAGTAAGTATAATATGACACTAGAAATGAAACTGTTGAGGTTATGTTATATAGTTGTTTCATTGATGCTTGATGAATTGTTTGCACTGTGGTTATTTGGAGCATTCATTGAGCTTGTTAAGCTCACCTACTCTCTTCTTAAACTTTGCAAATTAGTTGTGTGCTGGTGTGAGCGGTGTGGCTTCTCCAGGGGTGATCCAAGCAAGTCCACTTTCGTTATTTGTAGGTGTTTATTATTTGGTTATGTTTTGGGAATAAGGAAATGTGGTAGTCCTTCCGCTAATATTGGACATGATATTTTAAGTTGTCTCCATGATTTAATTGCTCTTAGGATTTTGGGATTTGTTTCATAATATGTTAAGTATTGCTTGGATTTTCTTTTGATGTTATTATTATGACTTTTTCGATGTATATTTGATGATGATATGATAGAATGTTGAATTGGTACGAATTGGAATGGCTTATATGCTTAAAAATGTTGTATTTTTTAGGTCTGGAGTAGATGTATTGATAATTGGGTTTTAAAATCGATACCTCTGTGTTTTGAAACATATAAGAAGTCGGGATAGAGATTTGGTATCAATACCTTTTCTCGAGTGTCGATACTCGAGGTAAATTTATCAATACTTCATGAAAGGTATCGATATTTTTCAAGACTTTGGACTTTTAATAGAGAAACATAATGCAATTTTGGTACCAATTTTTCAAGTGGTATTGATACCTCTTAAGCAAAATATCGATACCATGTCTTTAGTATTGATACCTACGTTGATGTTTTGAGATTTTGCTAAAACGGACCATATGAAAGCTTAATTATTATTTTAAGGCTATGTGATGTATGTTAGCATAACGATGATAACTAAAGCTTAAGATAAACTCTAAAGCTGCACGAATGTTAAAATGGAAGACATTTTGTTATGAATGAACTTTTACTTGTAGTATTTGACATGAGACAGTGGTGTGGCACCTTCATATTCGGGCTTGGCGACCAGGCCATGTATGGAGTGTTACGTGCCCTTTCATCACAACAAGGGAACCCTTGCTAATCTTTAGAACCCCACTTTCAGTTGTGTAGTTGTACCCTTTTGAATTAAGATTACTCAACGAAATCAAATTTCTCTTCAATTCTGGTATATGTTGTACGTTACTAAGTGTTCTGATGACTCTATCGAACATCTTAATTTTGATTTTGCCAGTGCCTACGATTCTACATGAAGCATTATTTCCCATCAAAATAACACCTTTAGACACTGTTTCATATGTTGTAAAACCAATCCCGATTGGGACTCATATAGAAGGTGCAACTAGAATCGAGCATAAACTCCTCACTTACTTTAGAGTTGTTAACAAAAGCAACTAAGAGTTCACCATTGTTGTAGTCTTCTACTACATCAACTTCACCGGATTGTTCTGATTTGTTTTCCTTTTTGATTCATAACCTCCCTTTTGATTTTATTTTGTAATTTATAGCAATCAGACTTAATGTGCCCTTTCTTCTTGCAGAAATTACAGGTTTTACCTTTATTTGAAGATCTTGATCTACCTTGAGATTTACTATGAGGATTTTCCTATGTCCACCCACGATTATCATCAGTATTTCATTCTTATCTCCCATGAACAATAAGACCCTATCCCTGAGAGTTAGATCGAGCCACAGATACTTCATCTTATCATACGAGGCTAAAAAAGCATAGACTTCATCAATTGTGAGAGGTTCGCGACTATACAAAATCGTATCTCTAAAAGTTAAATAAGACAGGGGCAATGAGCAAATTAGAATTAACCCTAAATCTTCTTTATCATACTAAACCTCATTGGCCTCTAAGTTCGAGACAATTTCTTTAAACACAATTAAGTGTTTGAGCACATGCACACCTTTTTCCAAACAATGAGAATAAATATGCTGCTTCAGATGCAACTTGTTAGTTAGGGTTTTTAACATGCATAACTACTTCAGCTTTGCCCATAATGCAGCAGCGGTCTTTTCCTTCAACACGCCCTGTAGAATTTCATTCGATAGATGCAAATATAATTGCGTTAAAGCCTTTTGATCTTTACGCTTATTCTTTTCAGGCGTCAATATTGAAGGCATCTTATTTAACCTAGCAGGATATCTTCCAAACCCATCTGCGTAAGAACTGCCTGCATCTTTACCTACCATAACACAAACTTGGTGTTGCGATCCAACAGCAAAATATCATACTTCATTGTCGCCATTACCGTGATCGAAACAAGCAATCTGAAAGTTTTGATACTAGTTTATTATAATAGACATAGATAATGGAAATAAAATGATCGCAAAATAAGAAAAATAAGAACACACAAATTTAGCATGGAAATCCTTTAGGGAAAAAATCACAGGCAAATGAGAACAAATTCACTAATGTTGAAAAAAGAATGATACAAGAGGAGTTTTGACTACATCTATTTAAGGGTTGAAAAGCCCTGTTCTAATCAATGTCAAATAGAAGAAGTGTAGTTCTATATGGACTCTCGACCTCTTGCCCCCATAGATCCCCTTATTTTACGACTGTATTTATTTCTTCAACAAGTGACGGGATTCGGGTCACACAAATTCTAACAATTCTAAAAATGAAAAATTCAAATAAATTTTTAGAATCGTAAATTCATATAAAGTGTTTGGCCTTATTGGGAATATAATGGGCTTAGAGGTAGATAAGGTGAATTAAGGAAGGTCGAGGCTTTCAAACACAAGAAGAACTATCGGAGAGTCAGAGTTTGTATTCTAAGAGGCTATCCAACAATTTTTCTTTAATTTCATTAGCTTATTGGTGACTTTTCGCTTTGTATAAGAGCATATGGTCCTTTTCAGGTTGGCTGATGTGTCCTTAACTAAATATGATCGTGTTTAAGGTCACTATATAAGTTACCATTCTTTTAATTTCGTTGCTTGTCGAGTTATGATGTTTACTTGTAGCACTATGATAAGTGTTGCTTAAGAGTATTGGAGTATGGGTTTTTTGAGTTGCTAATTCCTCGAGCTTTAGATTTATTATGTTAGGTTAGTATAACAAAAATCTCAAAAACAAAATTCAAAATATTATTTTAAAGATTAAAAAAATTAAAAATCAATAAATTTTTCCCAAGTTTAAAAGTATCACAAAAAAAAATCTTCAAAAATTTAAAAAAATTAAATAAAAATTTTCCAAAATTTATATAATATTTTCTAAAAAATTTCTAAAGCATTTTTATTAATATTTTGCTTTGAAAGAAACTTTCAAATGTAATGCTCTCAAATTTAGAGGCCCTAACTTGAAAGTTAGTCAGATTATTAACAACGTTTTACTTGATTTTTTAAATTATTTTAATTTAACTTTAAAAAAATTTATCGAATATCTTTTCCTTCAACTTGATTCAAAAAATTTTAAATTGAGTTTGGTTGATAAAATAAGAATCCTCAACTTGATTAACTTGAATTTTTTTACTCGATTCAATCGAGCATTATCCTAGTTCAGTTTATAAAAAAAATTAATATATATACAAAAGGAGGAAATTTTGAGCCAAATAAAACTCATAATGCACAATTGTTATTTGTTTTTAAATAAATTAAATCAATTAAGAGATAAATCAAAAATTAAATCATTTTACTACTTTTTAATATGGATATCATATTCTTTAAGAATTATTTTATCTTTAACCATAAGATAAATAACAAATAAAAGATATAATCCTTATCGGTCAGTCATCTGAAGAAACCATAATCTAGAAGAAATTTGTTATTGGTACTATAACAAGGGATCACCTCAAAATCATTCAGCACAAGTTCATAAAGTTCAAAAGGGCATAATTACGAAACTCTTCAATAGTTTTGAAGGAATTTAGAATCCTAGGATAGTTCTCAAGGAATTCTCAAAAGCTACCACCTAATCCTAATTCTTAAAAGAAATGAGGTCAAATGTCGTTCTTGAAAATCAAGTCTAGAAGGGCCTTGAAGCGGAATCATCCAAGATCAAGTTTCGAAGATCCTTGAATCAAAGCTCTTTTAAATTTAATCATGTCAACACAAAGGAGATCAAACTTGTTTTCAAGATTAAGTCTCGACAATCCTTTAAGTAGATTGTATCAATACAAGGTCAACTCTAAACAACCCCTTGGATTGAAGCTCCACTGAAAAGAAGACTCAAAGGGTTTATCCAAAAAATTTAACCTTTAAATTTTAATAATAAAATTCTTTCTTTTGTCTCCAATTTATGTGCAAATTTGTAACATGCTTGGTGAGACAATATTTGACTTTCATCTATTTTATTTAAGGATCAAGTTCATTAGAGTTACAATGGATCCCAAGGTTTCGAAGTGAATCTTGGGTCTTTATTAGAGATGATAAAGATAGGCACACCATGAAGTCACACTATCTCATTGATATATAACTCTACATACTTGTCTAACGTATAGTTGGCTTTGATAGGTAGAAAATGGGTAAATTTCATCAATTGATTAATTGTTATCCAAATTGCATCCTTTTTTGGTGAGTGGTAAAAACAACCATGAAATCCATGGTTACATGATCTCATTTCCATTTAGGTATCAAGATTGGTTTCAATAATCATGATGAAACTTGATGTTTGACCTTTACTTGTTGGAAAGTTAAGCATTTGTCGCAAATTCAACTATGCCACATTTCATATCGGGCCACCATTAGTAAGCCTTTATGTTCTGATGCATTTTAGTACTACCAAAGTGCATAGTGTAAGAACTACAATAAGCTTTTCTAAGGATATCTAGCTTCAACTCATCGACATTAGGGGTACATAACCTCCCTTTAAAGTACAAGTTGCCCTCTTCATTTAGTTCAAACTCAATCAAATTCCCTACCTTAATATGTTCACATTTAGTCACTAATTTCTTGTCTTTACCTAAGAATCCATTACTTGTTGAAGCAAGGGCGGCTTAACCTTCAATTGGGTAAGAATTACCCTGTTTTCTACCATTTTCAAATGCGTACTCATAGCCTCAAATGCTACACATAACAAAGATCATTTAATTATGACCACATTTCACTAATTCACATAATATATTTAATATCTTAACTTCAAATTTATTACCTCATAAGGGTTTCCTATTTAGTGCATAAACTACTGGGTATGGTTTATTGGGATGGTGATTAGTGATGCAATCGTAATTTTAGCAATTCAATTCACCTTTTTTGCCTCATATTGAGTTTTTCTGAGTGATAAATATTTCAACCTCTTTTGATTGGTGTAAATGTAACACTTTTCACCATACAAATAATGCCTTTAAATCTTCAACAAAAAACAATTCTAAATCTTGAGTTGGATAGTTCTTTTCATATGGTTGTAGTTACCTTGAAGCATAAACAATCACCTTACCTTCATGCATTATTACGCATCTTAGTTCATTATGTAGCGCATCACTGAAAACCACAACCTTTTTTGGATTGTCAAAAATAATGCCTCGTTGAGAATTATCTTCAATTTTTTAAAGCTTTCCTGACTCTTGTCACTTATTTAAATTGAATGTTCTTATGGAGTTACAAGGTTAAAAAGGAAGTAACCATTGAAAATCCCTTCACAAATTGTCAATAATAATCGACCAATCCTAAGAAGTTGCTAATTTTAGTTAGGTAATTTTCATTCTAAAATGGCTTGGATTTTTTTTGGATCAACTTTGATTCCATCAACTAGTATCACATGTGTTAGAAATGCTACTTCATTCAACCAGAATTCATACTTGTTAAGCTTTGCATATAACTGTTCTCCCTCATAGTTTGCAACACAACTCTCAGATGTTTATCGTGATCCTATTTGGTTTTGGAATACAGAAGGATGTCTTCAATAAACACCACCACAAATTGGTCTAGGTACGGTTCAAATATTCAATCCATCAAGTCCATGAATGTTGTAGGGGCATTTGTAAGTCCAAATGACATCAATAAGAATTCATAATGTCCATATTGGGTCCCAAAAGCAATTTTGAATTTTTTATGTAAAATAAACAAATTGGATGGGCTATCTATATGTTTTAGGTTTAAGGTTTTGTTAGGGTTTTTAATACGATCTCGATACCCATGGGTTTACATTTTTAAAATTTTACTATGAAATGAGCTATCTATAGGTTTTAGGGTTAGATTATTTACAAGCATTAAAAAAATATATAAATTGTTACAATTTATGGTTTTCAAAAATTTACAATTTCGTGTCAAGTTACTTTAATCATTCCATAATCATTAATTTTGATTCCAATAGGTTCTAAAAACTTGGGGACACAAGGCATTGCTTTGATCTTAACAACTATAAATATCAAGATACACGTAAAAAACTTATTCTTGGAATTAACTTCCTTATAAACCCTTTTTTGGTATATATATATATTTTATTTTTTACATTATTGAAATAAAAAAAACCTAAACTAACATGTATCCTTAAAAATATATTAAAAAATATATAATTAACTAAGACAAAAGTCATTGTAAATGAGCTTTTACTTTGCACAAGAATACCTCACAACATTACTCATATTATATATATAACTTTGGATAATTGTTTGGCTCATTGGGGTAGAAAACTTTAACTCTATAAGAGTAGTGGATAATAAGAGAGTTGAGATTTTACGATATGTCTTGTTTATTTTTTAGTTTTTTTAAAAAAAAACTTATATATACATGGTAACATCTGAACCCTATTTGTGGAATTATAAATTTCAACTGTTAATATACTAAATAATTATCCATAAGCTTTTTCCAATATAATTTATACATTTAGATATATTTGAAATTATACATTTACACATTTATTTGTATTTTTCTATTATAATATATCCTAATTATTTTTTAGATTATACTAATTATTTTACTAATTCATTTCCCCAAATCTTTCACCGAACGGGTAGGTTCAGACTAGATCGAGCTATTTTTGGATTTAAATTATTTGGGTATGGAATTTTTTGGGCTCAAGTTGTAACGCCCCCAACCTGTCTCGTTCGTTGGTACAAACTAGAGACGCTATTGGAACATTTTTAGTACAAAAATCAATACTTATTTAAGAAAATAAATAATAATTTTTCTAAAATTTATAGAAAATACATAAAATCAATTTTAGAGTGCCTGGAATTTTTTTGAATCATTTTAATTGATTTGTGGGTGTTCAAAGGTATCCAGGACTAATTTTAGGCATTGGATGGCCCTTTTTGCACAAAATAGTATAGTGGCCCAAAATAGTATATGGGGGTGTGGTACTTAGGGGCAAAGGTATCAATACCTAGCCCTTGTACTATTCATAGGATGATTTTGTTGGAAAAAATATCATTTGAAAACGATTTTCTTGCATAGTTAAAAATAAAAATTTTGAAAATCGACTTGGTTTGTGATATTTATAGTAATAAACCCTAAATTGAAATCATACCTATGTTTCAGATAGATGGATCATTGTTGTTCCCGACTTTCAACCAAACGATATTCTCTGCTATTTTCATACAACGAATTGCCTCGAGTGTGGGCTCGATCAAATCGAATTAAACACATAAACTAGAAATAGTTTTTTCTTTTGGGGTGAAATAAAAAATTCTCTTCTTAAATAGAAACCAACATAATCGTTATTCTGGAAAATATATTTAATTCTTAGAGAATAAAAGTCTCTATTTTCGGGCAAAATAACTATATCTGAAAGTTGTGTGTAAATAACCCTACTAGTGCCATCCATTTAAAGAGAGAGAAGGTAGAACCCTTGTTGAATTAGAGAAGATTATTTTAAATAGAAAAACACTTCCTACTTAGAGTAGGATTAGGGTGGGCAACACACCCCTATTATTCCTACTAGGGTTGCCGCCCCTTCATACTCTATGAAGGGATTTTGAGTCTCTCACATCGAGTCCAATTATGAGTACTTCCCGGACTTTTTGACCCAATTCTTTGTAATTTGATCCAACTTGATTTTGTTTTCCTATTTCCAAAAATAAACTTCAATATTTGTATTAAATAATTTTCTCATCCCAATTTTACCCCTAGTGAAATTATGATGGCTTTACCACTGATAAAATTTTTGAGAAAATATATTTAATATTTCACCATTCAACTTTTTCACTATGATCACATGATTTATTTTCATTTTCGGGTTTTAAAATAACTTAAAAGCATAAACTCAATGTTGTGATCATTTTTTAGAAATCCTTGTTCATTTTTAAATGAATTAATTTATCATTTTCATTTCTATTTTGAGAAAACACATTCATTTCTAAATGATTCCGTTTTATCTATTTTCATTAACCAAATTTGTTTCTAAATGATTCTGTTTTCTCCATTTTCATTTTCATTTAGGAGAAAACCATAATTATTTCTTGAATATAACAGCCTGTTTTTAGAGAAATCAGAACAGTAGTTTCGAGATCACAAATATACTGAGTAACTATTTATTTTATTATTATTTTAGTGTCTATGAAATATTATTAAGGTCGTATAAAATTTTTGTTAAGAAATTTTGTCGTTTGCATGCTTGAAAAGGACTAATCGTAAAATGTGCAAAAGTATAGTTCTAGCAGCTAAATGTATCAATTGGATATAGAATCTTAATGTAAGAGTACTTAGATGGTAATTAGACCATTAATGAAGTTTTTGGATATATATGGCTATTTATTAATGAAATTTTGGTGTTTAATAAAGTTTAAATTAGTAATTCAATTAATAAGTTAAAGTTAAAATAATAAAAATAAAAGTGTCATCTTCCTAAATTCTGTCTTCCATCGAAATTAAAAAGAAAGAAACACCATGGGAGCATGTTCGGCCATGGCATTTTTGCTTGCATGGTATGTGTTTTAATCCCCTTTTTAATGATTTTTATGTTTTTAAAGCCGTTGTAGCTTAATCTAGCTAGCCTAGAGACAAATTTGCAAAACTATTAAGGATTCAGGGTTTGTCCATGAATGTCATTGCATGATTTTTGAAGTTTAATGAAAGATTATGAGTCCTTGTTGTTAAATAACAAGTATTGTAAAGTGATTTTTGATGAAATAATCAGTTAGGGACTTAGTTGTAAAAATAGTAAAATATCATGATAAATTTATGAAAGGTTGAGTTGTATGAGGTTGTATAAGTCTTTAGGTATTTCGACTAGCATGAAGTGTGGATGAAATTGCATAAATTTCCATTTTACAAGCTTAAGGACTAAATTATAAATTAGTTAAAATCTTAGGGGCAAAGGTATAAATTTGAAAAGTATGAATTTCAGACTAAATTGAATATTATGAGTATTAAGTGAATTGAATTTACTTATCTAGATCAAGATAAACCTCGTACGGATCTAGATCGAGGAAAAGCTAAAGCCTCAGATTAGTGATCTCGTTTTTGCGTCTTTGCAATCGAGGTAAGTTGGTAATTAATGTTGAAATGTTATTTTGATATATATGAATTGTTCTATATATCATGCATCGAAATGATGAGAATACAATGATGTGTCGATGATTATTGAGTCCCGTTTGAACCTTAGGAATATATAGGATACAAATGACATGTTATTAGGGTTACCATGTTTCGGGTGTTGGTCCTGAATGTCCTACCGATGGTTAAGTTCCGACATTCGTTGCAGATACTCGTTAGCTTGTATAAGCGGCATCATGTAGCTACATTTCGACTTTTAGCTTATGTGAACAGACCCGTTTGTGGTTCGAGTGAGCAATGATGTAAAGGAAAAGGAATGGAATGGTTTCGACCATATGTTTTTCTGTGTGAGCTTCCCACGTATCCTATATTATTCTAAGTGGGTCAACGGGTATGAAAAAAAGAAGGAACGACAAGTGTTCCGATCGACTATATTATGAACATATAGAAAGATATGAAATGTCAATGATCAATGTATGTATATTCATGATTATGGAAAGTATGAATCCAATGGTGATATGTTTATATGAATTTACCTTACCATGTGAGAATTCAAGTGAATTATGTGTTAATGTAACGCCTCAAAAAATTTATGTTCTTGTTTTTGTGAATTTATGACACAACTGTGTATCTGCTTCAGTGGTTAAGTGTTCTGGGTATGTGTGAGAGGTCCCAAGTTCAAACATTTCATTTGGTAAATTTTGGGATTTTTCTGAATAAAACCTTAACCTTGTTCAATAGCCTTATATTTAAGTATTTGTAAAACCATTTCAGAATGGGCCTACTGGTTTGGTGGTTAAGTGGAGTGTTAATATGCTAGAGGTCTTGAGTTCGAATCCCTACGCGAGCAAGGGAGTTTATACTTTTGCTCTGTTATCAGATAGAATTTTGGTTGGTCTTAAACTCTGGGTAGTGGGTTAGTGGATGAGTAAAGTAAGGGATTCCCTGAATACCTATCACAATATTATTTTTCAATTAAATTTTTTCCCCAAACTGACGTTAGTTTTGCTTCTCTGTCGTTTCATTATTTTCTTTCCCTTCCCCAGCCGAAATTCTCCTTCCTCTTCACTCTTCTTTTGCTACTTTGTTTTGGGACAACAATCATACTCTCTTCCTCATCGGTGACGCTTCTTTGTGTAACTTCGGTAAGTTGTCTTTTATGGGTTGTGAATTATGATGCTAAGTTTTGATTGGGATTATTTATTCTAATGATTTGGCAGCATCATACCTCTGAGATTAAGGCTTTTCTCGTACTGCTTAGTAGGAAACCAAATTTGAAGCGTTGGGGTAAGTTTCAATCGCTCATTGATTGGGTAATTTGTTTGGATTGGCTTTAATTCGATGATTAAGTGTTTAACTGGGTGAAATGTTGATCAAATATAGGTTCTAGAGTGTTCGGGATTGTTTAGGCAGCAAAAATGATACAGGTGTGTACCCAAAAACACAGAAAATGAGAATCGGTAAAAGTCAAAAAATGATTCTGTCGATGCCACACGGGCATGTGGTCGCTTGTGTGGTAGGCCGTATGGCAGTACACGGGCATGTGATCGACAAGCCAGGCCGTGCGTGTAAAACACGAGTGCATGACACGGCTGTGTGATGATCGGTGAGGCCGTGTACGAAACACGAGCTCGACTAATTGGTTGTGTGGGCCTACACGGGTGAATCACATGAGTATGTGGAATTTTTGGGCCAGGCCACGTGATCCACACGGGCAGACCAAATGGGCGTGGGAGCCCATTTTTCTGGAAAACTCTGTAAGGTTGCATGGGTCGCCCAAGTCGACTGTGACCTGTCATAGGGTCGGTAAGCATTACTTAGAACCCTAATTTCGTGATCTGACTATGTGATGTATGATTTAAGCATGTGATACTTAGATGTAAATCTGAACTGTTTGAGTAATCTGATAGACTGCATCATAGTATGCCATTTATGCATGTTGCATTGCATCGAGGTTGGTTGATGTTATATTAGAGGAAGTATTCTGAAAGGCTTTCAAGCCTAATATCTGGCAGCTCATCTGCAATTATCTGATTATGTGCCGCATTTCAATAAAGCCTGGTGTGTAGGGATGGGTGGGTTGATTTTATCCCCACATGTTGTGTAGGGTTGGACGGAGATGGTGTGTAGAGGCTGGTGGGTAGGACTTTGATGATTTGTTTTACATCTGTATCTGAGCGAGCTAAGGCCCAGACTAGTTCTGTAATGAGCTCTGGCCCCAGACTGTATTCTGATGTATGTTTGAATGCATGTTTTATCTGTGGGGATCACACATTGAGTTTGTGAAAACTCACCCTTTTTTGTTTTATTTGTTTAGGTAATCCCTAGTAATAGGCGGATCAGAGCAGTGGAGGACTCAGCAGTGGCCACACGGTTTTCCACTTGGACTATTTTCTGTTTCCTTATGATTTAATTTATATTTGGGGAAATTTTGATGTAATTAAGGCCTTTACGGATTTTTGCTTAATTTGGGATTTTGTAATGTTTTACGGCTTTACTACTAGTAGTAAGAAAACTCAGGTTTTCAAAAGAATCAAATGTTTGACGAAACTACCACGCATACGAAATGGTTTTAAAAGCTTCCGCAAAGTTTAACATTTTGAAAATGGTTAATGATTGAAAACAAATGGCACGTTTTAGAAGATAGCATAAGATAATGAAAAGAGGTACCTACGAAGAAATGGTCTTACAGTCATTACGATTTCTAAAGTGCTATCTTGTGACATCGCTAGATTCGGCCATAACGTCTAGGCCGGGTTTGGGGTGTTACAGTTAATGTACTAACAATTGTTGTTGATGATGCTTAGGCTTGTGCCAAGCTATTTGTTGGATTGTATCATGTTTAAATTTAAGGTTACACATTTGAAATGGTAAGTTATGTACATGTTATACGAACTTACTAAGCAATATAGATTATCGGAAGCTTGATCGGTTTGGAAGCTCGTCGGAGATCTATCACACTATCCAACTATTATATCGGTAGGTTTTGATGTTTTGGTCAAGGTTATAATGGCTTGTATAGGTGGACTTGTGTATAATGTCTAGTTGATGTTTATGGCATGTAAATGTTGCTTTGAATTTGTGTTACTTATGGTACTTTGAAGCCTTGATAGTTGGTGTTGATATGACTAAGTTGATGTATGTTTTGGATGACCAATTTGGTATATGATGATGTAGTTTGGAATGTGGTCAATTGTGGTATGCTTTGGTATAGAAATAAGTAAATATATATGGTTGACATATAGTCAAATAGGCATGTGTTTAGATATGTTTGGTAGATTGTGATTGAGGTGCCTATATGGCATATTGGTTGTATGGTTTAATGATATTGTGAATTGGTCATTTTTATGCATGTTTTGTGTAGGTTTTGATGCTTTGGTCTTATGTGTAAATGTTTTTAACTTCATGCTTTGAATGGGTTAAAGAAATGACTTGATTTTGGCCAATTTCTTGTCCACACGGCCTAAAACAGAAAGGTACATCTTAGCTGTGTGTGACACACGAGCCCTATAGGTTTTAAAGGTTGCAAGTCAGACAGTTACACAGCCTAGCACACGGCTTGGCACACGGGTGTGTGAGGCCATTTCGAAAGTTACACGGCTTGGCACACGGTCGTGTGGCTTGGCCATGTGACTCAAGTTAGAGAGTTATATAGGCACGGACACGGGTTGGGATACTACCGTGTGCCCTTATTTCGAATGTTACACAACCTAAGACATAGGTGTGTGTCTCAGTCGTGTGAGTCACATGGCCTGGCCACACGGCCGTGTGACCCCTGTAGTTTGAATTTTTCAACTTTTTCCTCAATGTTTGAAATGTTCCCGACTTAGTCCCGAATCATTTCTAAAGTGATTGTAAGGCCTCGAGGGCATAAATAAGGGATGATATGCAATTATATTAATGGATTATGCTATGTGTATTGCAATGTTTGAAAATTAATGATTTTAGTTTACGTTTATTTGGTAATACTTCGTAACCCTATTTCAACGACGAATACGTGTTAGGGATGTTATATTTTATGGTATTAGAGCTACGATTTAGTCGGTTCTCAGACTGAACGTAGCGTGTGCGAGTCTAGAAATACATGCCATTATGCTTTCATTAAACCGAGCCAATTCCAACGAGTTTGAAAGTAACGTGCAAGCCTCCGTTCACAGAGTAGCGTTGAGTGGTAGTAGGCCTGAATCTGAGGGCCGGAGAAGAGAGGCTAATGAAGCCTTTTTCTAGATGACGAATGAGTGGTTTATCGAGTTCGTACGAATGAACCTAATGGCTCAACGACCTCTACCCCCATCTATTCCCTAACTGGTCCCTGTAGTTCCTCAGGGTTTGGAACTAGAACCATTAAGCAAGTTTCTAGTTGATAAAATATGTAAATATGGGGCTGAAAAGTTTAGAGCTACATCTGAAGATGACCCAGAGAGAGCTGAGTTCTGGGTAGAAAATACGATTAGGGTTTTCGATGAGTTATCTTGGACATTGGCAAAGTGTGTGAAATGTGTCATTTCTTTATTGAAAGACTCAGCCTATCAGTGGTGGAACACCTTGATTTCAGTTGTGCCGAGAGAGCGATTAAATTGGGAATTCTTTCAAACTGAATTTCGAAAGAAGTATGTGAGTCAGAGGTTCCTTGACAAGAAACGCAAATAGTTTTTCGAGCTTAAATAGGGTCGAATGATAGTAACTGAGTACGAGAGGGAATTTTTTCGATTGAGCAAGTATGCCCGAGAATGTGTATCAACCTAGATTGCCATGTGTAAACTGTTTGCAGATGGGGTGAATGAAGACATAAAGTTGTTAGTTGGAATTCTAGAATTAAAATAATTTGTTGTTCTAGTTGACCAAGTGCACAAAGTTGAAGAATTTATTGAAGCTAAAAGAAAAGTTGATTATGAGGCTCGTGATTCGGGTAAGAGATCAGCAGGAAAATCATATCAACTGCCGTAAAAAAAGTCAAGAGAATATCATAACCGTTCATCAGCTTTAGTGGGTTACTCTAGTAGAGATCGAGGAAAACAACACGCAACTTCAAAACCTCAGGCTACGTTTGTAGCTAGCATGAGTGGTGTGAAGAGTAACAAACCTGAATGCCAACAATATGGACGTCGACACTTTGGTGAGTGCAAGATGAAAGACGGCGCATGTTTTAAATGTGGTTCGTATGAGTATTTTATCAGAGATTGCCTAGAGAGGTCTGAAAAAGAAAAGGCTTAGATTGTTCAACCAAGCAATACAACTACGAGAGGTAGACCGCTGCAAAGTACTAGAAATGCAGGAAATAGCCGTAGTGGGACAAAAGACTGCTGTGAGATCTAAGGCACGAGCGCCAGCTAGAGTTTATGCGATCCGTGCTAGAGAGGAAGCGTTAGCTGCAGATGTTATCACTGGTACATTTTTTATCTTTGATACTGATGTTACTGCATTGATTGACCACAAATCTGAGGTCGAAATAATTATTTTATTATTATTTTAATGTCTACAACATGATAGTATGATTGTGTAAAAATTTTGTTAAGAAATTCTATCGTTTGAATGATCAATTTGATAAAAAGGACTAAATCGTAGTGCAAAAGTGGAGTTCTATTAGTTAAAGGTGTCTAATACTATGGAATCTTAAATTAGAGGTCCTTATATTGTAATTAAACCATGATTAATATGAGTGGACCAAGATGGACTTTTTTAAGTGTTTTTAATGGTTTATAATTAATGTTAATTTGGTAAAAAAATAAAACAATATGAATTAAAGAAAACAAAAGAAATACATCATTTTTCTTCTCCATTTTTACAACAAAAAATTAGGGTGAAAAAGACATTGAAATAGCTTGAAGGTTTGGCAACTATCCTAGGTGTATGGAAGTGACTTTTGACTCAGTTTTTAATGATTTCTATGTTTTTGAGATCGTTGCATCTTAATCTAGATAGCCCAGGGACAAATTTACAAAATTGTTAAAGTTTTAGGGTTTTTCAATTTACAAAATGTATGGTTGTTGTTAGATAAACAACATTTGTAAAGTGATTTTTGGTAAAATTGTCAATTAGGGATTAAATTGAGAAATGTATAAATTTTGTGGTTAAATTATGAAATAAATGAAAATATGGGCTGCTATGGGTCTATATAAAATTCGGCTAGCATGGGTAGGGACCTAATTGCATGAATTTGTGTTTTTATGAGATAGGGACTAAATTGTAAAAATGTTAAAATATTAGGGGCAAAAGTGTAAAGTTTCCATAATATGCATTTTGGGCTAAATTGAATAGAATGATAATTAAATAAGCTAAATTTGATTACATATAGATCAAGAAAAACGAAGTTTGATTTTAGATCGGAAGAGAAATAAAGTTTTAGATTAATTAACTCGTTTCGTCGTTTTTGCATTCGAGGTAAGTTCGTATGTTAATAAGAATTAATATAATTTGTTTTAAAATGCATTATTATTGAATTAATTGTGAATATGACCTTGTAGATATGTTTGGCGACGATTCGGCAAATTGGAAATCCCAGTTGAACATTAGGAATAGATTAGGATACGATGACATGTCATTAGGGGTTATGTGATTTTGGTGCTGGTCCGTACGTCCTACCGGTGGCTGAGTTATCCGACATGTGTTGTGGATTCTCGTCAACTTGTGTGAGCAGCACTGTGTAGCTACGTTATGACTGTCAGCTTGTGTGAGCAGGCCCATTGATAGCTCGAGAGTGAGCATTATATGTGATATGAGATTGAGATAGCTTCGGCTATGTATTGGCACTTAGGGTGAGAGATTCTTGAGTATCCGATAGTATTCCAAATGGCTCAACGGGCATACCAAAGATATGAAATGGTGAGAAATAGATACACATCAGTACAAGTATGTACGGAAACTGTACGAGCATTGAAACTATGAAAGTTATGAGATATTGATTAATTATATGATTGAATATATGTTAACCTTATAATTACATGATTTTGAAGTATACTATGTTATATAACTTGAATGGTGATTAAATGGTGAATTTTACTTTTTATCTATATGAACTTACTAAGCTTTATAGCTTATTTTGTTTACTTTTTCATGTTTTATAGTGAATTTCGAAGCTCACTCGGATTGAGAGTTTTCGGAGATTGAATCACACTATCGATCTATCACTTTGGTACTTTTGAATCTATGTATTTTGGTTATATGGCATGTATAGTAGCTTTGGTCATTTTGGTATATGTTAGTAATGGATTTAGCCATGAGAGTTGGCTTATTATGGCATATTGGATGATGCTTATATATGTGTATACAACTTTTGTTATGTGTTTGTTGATGGATATGTGATGCTTGTTGATAATTGGAAATTAGGGATACTAAATGGTTGAGATTTGAATTGGGTATGTTTGTGAATTTTAGGTAAAATAATGCATGTTTGAAAGTGACCATATTGATGATTTAAGAATGTGAATTTTTTATATGAGATTGAATGGTATATTGTGGTATTTGTGTGCCTTGTAATTGTTGGTATTGAAATGGTATGAATTATGCTTGGTTGAGGTTGGTTGAATGCTTATTTATGCCATATTATGTGCCAATTGGTTTGGTGTATGTGTGTGCTATTTGGGTGAGCAAAATGGCTTGGTAAATAGCCTATTTTTTGTCTACACGGGCAGAGACACGAACGTGTGTCTCAGCCGTGTGTCACACACGGTCGTGTGTCTCATGGTGTTTAATTTGAAATCAAGTCAGTATGCTCCACACGGCCTAGCACACAGGCGTGTGACTTAGCCGTGTGGCATAAGTCAGTATACCCTATAGTTTTGGCATGGCCTAGCACACATCTGGCACACGGGCGATAGTGTTCGCATTGAAAATTTGGCGTCATTACTTATTAGGTGAGAAATGTCATATCTATACCGATCATAAAAGTTTGAAATATCTGATGACTCAGAAAGACTTGAATTTACTGCAGCGGAGATGGTTAGACTTGTTAAAAGACTATGAATTAGTAATTGAATATTATCTGGGGAAAGCGAACGTAGTTGCTGATGCTTTGAGCCAAAAGTGCTTGTTTGCTTTACGTGCTTTGAACACATATTTGGCTTTGTCTGATGATGGTTGTTAGTAGTCGAGTTGAAAGTGAGACCGTTGTTTATACAATAGATTAGTGAAGCTCAAAAACTTGATAATGAATTGCAAACAAAACGAACTCAGTGTGAATCGACTTCTGATTTAGAGTTTCGAATAGGGCCTGATGATTGTTTGATGTTTCGTAATAGAATATGTGTACCAAGAGATTCTAAACTCATTCAGAATATTCTAAATGAAGCACACAGTAGTTGTTTATCAGTACATCCGGGAAGTACAAAAATATATAATGATTTGAAATAATTTTATTGGTGGCATGGCATGAAACGAGATATCTCAAATTTTGTTTCAAAATGTTTGATTTGTCAGCAAGTCAAAGCTGAGCATCAAGTACCATTAGGTTTATTACAGCCTATCATGATTCTTGAGTGGAAATGGGATAGAGTAACTATGGATTTTGTTTCGGGTTTGCCCCTATCTCATAGAAATAAATATTCAATTTGGGTTGTGGTTGACAGATTAACGAAATCCGCTCATTTCATTCCTGTACGTACAGATTTTTCACTTGATAAATTGGCTGAGTTGTATATTTTAGAATTGTTTGATTACATGGAGTGCCACTATCTATTGTTTCGGATAGTGATCCGAGGTTTACATCGTGATTTTGGAAGAAGCTGCAAGAGGCATTGGGCACAAAATTACATTTCAGTACCACATTTCACCCGTAGACAGATGGTCAATCTGAGTAAGTTATTCAGATACTTGAGGATATGTTGCATTATTGTATTCTCAAATTTGGGGGTAGCTGGGAGAAATATTTACCGCTAATTGAATTTACTTACAATAATAGCTTTTAATCAAGTATAAAGGTGGCACCATACGAAGCTTTATACGGTCTTAAATGTCGAATGCCGTTGTACTGGAGTGAGCTCAGCGAAAGTAAGATTCACGGGGTTGATCTGATCAGAGAAATTGAAGAAAAAGTGAAGGTAATTCACGATAGTCTGAAAGCAGCTTCGGATCGATAGAAATCATATGTAGACTTGAAACGAAAAGATATTAAGTTTCAGATCGAGGATAAAGTATTCTTGAAAGTGTCACCGTGGAAAAAGATATTACGGTTTTGTTGAAAAGGGAAATTGAGTCCACAATTCATTGGGCCGTATGAGATTATTAAGCGAATCAGGCCAGTTGCTTATCGATTTTCTTTACTGTCTAAGTTAGAGAAATTACATAAAATATTTCATGTGTCGATGCTTAGACGATATCGATCCGACCCTTCACATGTTATTTCCCCAACCAAAGTTGAAATTCAGCCAGATTTTATCGTACAGTGAAGAACCGATTTGAATTTTAGCTCGTGAGATCAAAGAGCTAGGAAATAAGAAAATTGCATTAGTCAAAGTATTAAGGCATCGACATGGGGTTGAAGAAGCTATGTGGGAACCTATGGATGCTATGAGAAATCAATACCTGAACCTATTCACTGGTAAGATTTTCGGGGATGAAAATCCTTAAGGGGGGAGAGTTGTAACAGCCTAGTTTTAGCTAAATCGGAATAGTGGTTTTGAAACCACAAATATGAGGTTTTAAAATTATTTTAAAATTATTTTTGGTGTTTACAGCATGATAGTATGAATGTGTAAAAATTTCGTGACCTAATTTTATCGTTTAATAGCTCAATTAGAGAAAAATGACTTAATCGTGTAAAATGCAAAAGTTGCATTCTACTTGTTAAAGATGCCAATTGGCCTTGGCTTTTAATTATGATGGCCTTAAATGGTAATTAAACCATTTTATTTATGAATGGACAAAGATGGACATTAATATGATGATTTTAATGTTTTAATACTAAGGTTAATATGGTAATTTGGTTATTCAACTAAAATAAATAAAAAAATTATAGTTATCTTTATTTCTTCATCTATAGCCAAATGTTAAGAGAAAAAAAAAGCTTCCATGTCCATCTAGGGTTCGGCATATTCTTGGTTTAATTAAGGTATGGTTTTAGCTCGGTTGTTGATGATTTTTACGTTTTTTAAGATCATTGCTTTGTATTCTAGCTAGCCCATGCCTTAATTTGGAATTTTTTAATGATTTTGTGAAGTGTCATTGATGAATGCTTGAGATTTTGAATGTTTTATGATGAAAAATGAATATTTGTTGATAGTTATACAAGTTTTGTTAAGTGATTTTGAGTAAAAATGCCTATTAGGGGTTTAATTGTGAAAAGTGTAAATTGAGGGGTTGAAATATGAAATAAATGAAAGTATTGGGCTACTAGGGACCTATATAAAATTCGGCTAGGCTTAGGTTTAATGAAATTTCATGAATTTTGTGTATTTGTGAAATAAGGACTAAATTGTAAAAAGGTGGAACTTTAGGGGCTAAAGTGTAAAAATGCCCAAATATGTGTTTTGGACTGAATTGAATGATTTGATGAATAAATGATTTAATTTTGAATGTATATAGATCAAGAACGAAAGATATCAGATTTAGATCGGGGAAAATCAAAGGTTATCGAATAGTCGATCCAGCCCGTTTATCCCGAATACAAGGTAAGTTCATATGCAAATAAATGTCTTTAAATTGAATTATATATGTTTAATTCTCATTGAAATGCTATGAATGTTGAATGATCGAATACAAGTAAGAGTCGACAGGGTTACAATATCTGAAAATATCGTACGAACCTTAGGAATAGTATAGGATACGAATGTCATGACATTAGGATTAACGGGATGTGATTATGTGTAAGACCATGTCTGGGACATTGGCATCATTATGTGATTACATGTAAGACCATGTCTGGGACATTGGCATCGTTATTTGATTTCGTGTAAGACCATAGCTGGGCTATCGGTATCGATATGTGATAACATGTACGACCATATTTGGGATATGGCATTGTACAAGCTATATGTGATTTCCGAGTATCCTTAACAATTCCAAAAAGGTTTTACGGCCAAAGTCAAGTCGAGGAAAAATGTGTGAATGAGTTAAGTGACTCAGATACGTATGAGATTCATACAAGTATTGAAAAGGGAAATATTTGATGAATTCACTTATGATATTGAATATGTATACATTGAGAAAGGTTTATGAGCTTATATGTGCTTACTCATAGTTTGCCTATGGATGGAAATGATGTTGATTCATGTGGTAATTTTACTTTTATATGACTTACTAAGCTTTTAAAGCTTACTTTGTGTGTTCGTTCCCTGTTTTATAGATAATCAAAGCTAGCTCAGACTCGGGGATCATCAGGAACACTGTCACACTATCGATCAACTTGTTGGTATTTTTGGTGCTTTGTAAATATGGTATATGGCATGTATAGGCTAGTAATATGATGATGTGTTTTGATATATGATATTAGCCATGAGATTTGGCTCATAAATGATGTAAATGCTGGTGTGTATTTGGCCATTTGGGTTGGCTTATTTTATGAGTTTGGTAAATGAAATATGATGTATATAAATGGCCTTGTGTTTTGGCATGTTTGTCATGGATGTTGTAACGATTAATTAGTATGATTTGAGTAGTTAAATGGATGGATTTTAAATAGCAAGAATTGTATATGAAATAGCATGTTTTGGTTGCCTATAAATGTATTGAAATGATGTGGTTTTGGTTTGCTTGAGGAGGGTAAGAAATGTGGCTTAAACCAAGCCTATTTGCTCCCCACATAGTTGAATACACGGGCGTGTGACTCGACTGTGTATCTACTGAAACTTAATTAAACAAGTCAGTGAGTTACACGGCTTAGACACAAGGGCGTGTCTATTGGCCGTGTGTGACACACGGGCTAGCACATGGGCGTGTAGCTGGCCGTGTGACCCAAGTTAGTATACCCTTCAAATTTCACACGGCCAAGGCACACGGGCGTGTCTCTGGTCGTGTGATGCAAGTCAGTATGTATGTCCTGCTTCCACACGGCTTGTAACACGGGCGTATCTGGTGGCCTATCTTAAACAT
Source organism: Gossypium hirsutum (assembly GCF_007990345.1). NCBI lineage: Eukaryota > Viridiplantae > Streptophyta > Magnoliopsida > Malvales > Malvaceae > Gossypium > Gossypium hirsutum. The sequence continues at coordinate 89,024,701 of NC_053433.1, read as the reverse complement.
TCATGGTCATTATCTCATCATAAAATAGGTTCTGTTCGAAGGGCAAACTTAAATAATCTAGGAAGCCTATCTTCATTTTATTCCCATAAAAAATAAATATACAATAACATCTAATCGAAAGGATATATACCTCTCTTGTGAAACATTATGAAAAATCCAACAAGTAGCCATCAAGAAAGGCCTGTCAGCTATCCCGGTGGTACGATGAAGTCATACAATACGTCTTAAATGCAACCTACAAGAGGAAGCATAAAACTCGTTTCTAGAAGAAACAACAGAAGGTAAATCTTGGCCTCCTACTAATAGCGTCTGGTCCAAACACTTTGTGTAACACCCTTTACCCGTGCCTGACACCGGAATAGGATACGAGGCATTACTGGACTTAAACGTGAGCAAGCATACAAAATTGGGCCATAAAATTTTACCTAAATTAAAACCATTTATTAACAAGCATTTCATTCCTTATATGGGCCCACGAGGCCCAAAACGTACGTTGGTGGTGGTTTGGAACTAAACCGAGGACTTTCGGAGCTTTTACAACACTTAAAAAATTTTTCACATTATAAAGGGCCACACACCCGTGTGGTTAGGCTGTGTGGATTTCACACGCCCGTGTGGCTTGGGACACGCCCGTGTCTTTAGCCCGTGTAACTCTCCGATTATGACGTCATGCACAAAATGTGGTCACACAGCCAAGGCACACCCCCGTGTCCTTAGACTATGTGGCGAATTAAATTCCAAAATCAAGTGCAGACTTTACACGGCTTGGGCACACGCCCATTTTCTGAAGCCATGTCTCTCATACGGCCAAGACACACAGTCGTGTCTCTGCCCGTGTGTTTACTACTGAGCATTATGTTTTGTATTAATAGGGATGCAAGGGACACACGGTCGGATCATACGCCCATGGGGCACACACGGTTTAGACACACGCCCGTGTGTCTACCTGTATAGGCCACTTTAAGGCTATTTTCCAAGCCAAATGCCACCCTTATTTGTTCAAACACACATATACAAATAAGCAATATTTTTTTTTAGACTTGCATGCATGCATTTTCACACCATCTTATACACACACATGACATTCATCAACATTCAATCATCAATAACCATAGGTCATATCATAATGGAATTGACACATACATAGATGAATAGGTTTACAACCCAATAATCATTATGAGCCATATCTCATGGCCATACACAAAATGAATCAACTATCATTATAAGCCAACACATTTGGCTAGACCAATATGACGTATAATAAAAAGACTAGGTCCCTATACATGTCATACTCAAAATGTTGAGTTAATTATACCCAAATAATCCAATCGATAGTGTGAACGAGCCCCTGACTTACTTTGATCCCTGAGCTAGCTTGGCGATACTATAAGACAATGGAAAAGAGAGGGGGTAAGCATAAAGCTTAGTAAACTTGCATGTAATTAATAAGGAATAAGAATATGCATTTCCATACACATACATAACATAACTTGACTCATCTCATTCTCAACAATCATTATAGTCATACCCTACCTCATTCAATTTACATAATATTCAATAGAACTCAATATCATAATTTCTTTATTCTTCTCTTACCGAATTTTTATCATTTCATATTCCCAATACTACGAGCTTGGCGTACATACCTGTACCCTTTCAACATGATCATACATCGTCATTTCTCTGGCACATCATCGGACTGCCCATTGAACCATTTGGAATACTAACGAATACTCAGGAAACCCCGTTCACATAATAAGATGCCAACGCTATATCTCAGATATGGTCTTACATGGGATCACCACTTGATGCCAATGCCATGTCCCAGACATGGTCTTACATGAGATCTCATATGTTGATGCCAATGCCATGTCTCAGACATAGTCTTACATGGGATCCCATATCAACGCCATAACCTAGATATGGTCTTACATGATAACACATACCGATGCCGATGGCATATCCCATATATGGCCTTATACGAGATCTCATCAACCCAAATGTCGTGATATTTGTACCTTAAGTATTCCTAAGGTTCAACAGGCTTTATCACCTTAATTCTTTATCAGACGATATCAATAATACTCACAAAGATAAATATACAATTCATGCAACATTAAATGTTAAATACATAATAGGATGCTATACCAATTACACATAAACTTACCTCGGTACAAAATATGGACAACTAATTCGATTTAGTCCAAGATCTTACTCTTTCCCCGGTCTAGACCTGGGCTCCGTTTTTCTTGAACTATAATAGAAAATTTCACTTGCTTAATTACCACATTATTCAAAACAGCCCATAAATCATTTTTTGGCAAAATTATAGTTTTACCCTTAAACTTTCACATAATTACAAGTTAGCCCCTAGACTCATAAAATGAAATACGGCCAATTTCTTTGTTACCCAAGCATAGCCGATTCATATTCCCTCTTATAAAATCCCACATTTTTCATCAAATCACATTTTAACACCTATTTTTACATGTTTTACAAACAAGTCCTTTTAGGTGTTTTCACGAAAATTGCTTAGAAAAAGATGTTCATATACCACCAAACTTCCATATTCCTCCATTAATGATTGAAATACATGCATGATACACATGGGTAAATTTTTGAACATAAACCCTATCTCAAAATAATGGTAGAAATAGCTATATTATGCTTCAAGGATCTCAAAAAAATCAAAAACATAAAAAACTATCACCAAAATGACTTACATGTAGAGGGTTTATTGTGCTGAAAATTTCAAGCTTCCATGGGGTTTTTCTCCTTAAAATTTTGGTGGAAAAAGATGGAGAAGAAGATGACCATTTGATTTTTTTATTAGTTTTTACTTTTGTCATCAAATACCAACCCATACCCAACTTTTGACTTTTCATTTATTACACTTCATGTACAGCCATACACATATATAATGGCCTAATTACTCATTAAGGACCTCAAATTTTCAGTTCTATAGCTATGTAACACCTTTAGCTAATGGAACAGAACTTTCGCATTTTACGCGATTTGGTCCTTTTTCACAAATTAAGCATTCAAACGGTAAAATTTCTTAACAAAACTTTTACACAATCATATTATCATACCGTAGAACTCAAAAGGATATTAAAATAATTTTTTATGACCTCAGATTTGTGGTCCTGAAACTACTATTCCGACTAGGCCTAAAATCAGGATGTTACATTTTGCTAATGTGATGCGACCCCTTCGGGATACTAAATTCGTACTTATGGTGATTCTCGAGTGAACCGCAACATAATTTTAAGTTCTTCATCTCCTGATGAGTCATAGAACATGGATAACTAAGGCTGACAGTAGGTTCGTCACTTCCTCTCTCGAACCTCCTAGCAGTAGATCAGTCAAACTTTGTAAACATCATATTCTGACTCTCTACTACCTCTCTTAGAGGAGCATGACCAATATGACCACCACCTCTTCCCTAAGTTTTGCTAGATTTTTTTCTTCCCTAGCTATTTTGTAGCAATTATTTTGACAAAATGGTGAAAATAACTCTGATAACAACAAAAATAAGAATTGCCAAGTGAATCAAAATGAAAGAACTCCAAAAATGCATAAATCATTCAAAAAAAGACTAGTGAAATAACAATTACAGAAATTTCAAAAAGAAAATGAGGCAAAGTAATATCAGAGAAGAAAACCCAAAGAATATATATAGTTATCTCTTAAAATGTATCGTTTCGAAAACAAAATGACATCCAATAGCAATTTACCACCTGCCAAAAGATTGTTGTTCATCATTATCACGACTCCCCAAAAACATAATCCTCAAAATAAATTTATGGTAGAATCTCAAATGTTTTGATATAATGTTTCATCATAGAATAAAGTCACTATCTGGAACAACCTGGAAAAGAGGAATTTACTAGATCAAAGTGTCTCGAGGAAGGCCACTTTATAACCCTCCTCTTGATTTTGAGTGGGGATATTGTTATACCCCTATCCACATTAAGATATGGCAAGCGAATAAGATATCTAAATAGTAAGTCTACCACTAGTGGCAAGTTGGAAGATCACTTACAAGCTCACCCTTTCGGAATAACTATTTGAGCAATGGATGTCCTAATTGTCATTAGGAACATGAAGCCATTGGTCACCTAACATCACATGGGCCCAACTGCTTTATCCTAGCAAAATCAGAATGAACGATAAAATTTTTTCTGTTACAGACATCCTCATCCCATCAAAGATATCCCTCCCACGCATTTCGTAATGAAGGTTAGATGAAAGTCCAACACGTTAGCACCATCTTATACGAGACCCCTACCTTTAAATTGCTAGAGTATGCCCAAAGAGCAATCATAAGATGATTGTAATCATATACTTGTTTTACCTTATTTGTTAATATAAGGCATTGTCATTGTTATTTCAGTTTCTTTTTCTATGTGTATAGATAAACTGATTAATAATAAAGTCTTGAGAATAATATGATTATTCTTAAAAGGTTCTTAGTCAAGTATTATTGTAGGCTTGGACAATGATAATGCATTGAGGCTAATGTGTAGTTGATTGATGACAAAGTATTGTCATTGACAAAGGGATGTCAAAATTGATACATGAGTATGTGTTAGAGAACAACATACTGGAATGACCCGCTATGATTATGTTTCTTGGATTATTATTTAATAGTCACAACATTACTCATAGTGATAACTATATATATAATCCTCAGACTTGAGATTATCATTGTCTCATCATCTTGAGTCGTATATTTTGACACACTCAAATGTCTACCATAACAGGTTATACTATAAAAACTGATGTTGGGTATACCACAATCTATGTAGTGGGATATGCTTGATCAAGATAGGATTTGTTCCTCCTACATAATGGAAGCAATATCTTAAGCCTCTTGATGGAGTGAGATTAGAAATGCATGGTCAGGCTCAAATAAGTTGATATGAGATATCACACTTATTTGTTTATTGTAGCCTACTCAGAATATCAAGAAATATGATTTTGGACTATACAAGTATAACTATTCCATGACTTGTGTCCAATCTAGATATTAAGGATAAAAGGATATAATACATGAAAAATTATCACAGAGAGGTTATGTCGAATTTCGACTTCTTATACTTTGGGTAGCAATAATGCATTGCTAGTGCCACTCATTGTTTGTAATATTAGAAACGTTCTAGTATTACTACTAGCGTTACAAGAGCCTCAATGTCACACCCTATAGTAGAAACGAACAGAATCTAAATACATTTGATATTGTATTTAGTTGTCACATGAATTGAATTAATTATTGAATTAAATTAATTTGATAGTTAAATATTGAACATGTTATATGTACAAACTTATTGTACACAAATAGAGAATATAGATAAAATTAATATATGAATTTGATTCATATAAAATATTAATTGTATATAGTTTACTAAAATTATTAATATAAAAATTATAATAATTAATTTCTGTCAAAATATAAAAAAGACATGAAAATGGATATTCTTTAGGAAAGAATATATATATTTTTCTGAATTTCCATTTATTTCTCTAATAATAAGGGAATAATCTTTTTTTTTCCTGATTTATGATATCAAAGAAAATAAAAGGAATTTAATCCCTTAGTATGTTAGGGTTAAAAAAAAAAACAAATCAAAAGGTCTAGCAGCCATTATTAAAAATTCTCTTTGAAAAGTTAAGAGAGTTTTTGTTGTTCGTTCTTTGACTGGATGGATTACATAGAGGCCGAGACGTTATTATTACTAGTAGTTGCTTTTTTTAGTTTCAAAAGGTATAATTTCGATCATTATTTCAACCCAATTCATTCCTTGTACATTGATCCATGGCTGATGATCGTCGGAATTTTTTTCCATTGCGCCATACCGACAATCCAACATAAATACCTTAAAGTACAACGAAGAATTGATTGACTCTTCAAGAATACTAAGTCTACACCCTTTCAAGACTCTTTTAACCATAAAGCTTTATGCTATTTTTATTATCACTCTTCATAACCTTTGTCTCTCCGCTCCGATTGAGTGAAACAACCTCCTCAAGAGTCACTCACTCCTTTAAACTCCTCCCTTGTTGTACACAATATCAACGATCATTTATTAATGTATATTTAATTATAAATTTAAACTTTTTGAATTTTGGATAAAATTTATCTTGGGCTCATACTTGAATTGTTATAAAGCTTGCATTATTAAGAGTTCGTGCTAAGATTGGCCTTGAGATGGAATAATTTTGAGCTCGAGTTTAGATTTTTTTTTCTTTTTTATTTATATTCTAGAATTCAAACATCGGGCTCCAATCGTTGAGCACGGAATAAACGTGCTTTCTAGGTCTGATTTGTCCTGCTCTGTTTTGGCAGCGATAATAGTGGGTCATGGGAGCGCCATATTGTCATCCGGAATATGGCTTTTCTATCTCATAAAATAGTACCTATCTTTCCCCTTCCGATCAAAAGATAAAACGACCAGGGCCACAGAATTCCTTTCTTGGTAGCCTATCCATCGGTGGCAGTCAGCTGCTCATGGCCGCAAATCAAGAAGCAGAACCGTCATGGCAGGAACTGCTTGGTAGCAAAAACTGGGACTCGCTGCTGGATCCTCTTCACTTCTCACTTCGCAAACTCATCCTCCGCTGCGGTGACTTCTGCCAGGCCACATATGACGCCTTCAACAACGACCAAAATTCCAAGTTCTGCGGTTCAAGCCGCTATGGCAAGTCCTCTTTCTTCGACAAAGTAATGCTGGAATCTGCCTCCGATTACAAAGTAGAATCGTTTCTCTATGCCACTGCTCACGTCACTCTCCCTCAAGCCTTTTTGCTCCACTCCAGGTCAAGGGAGTCCTGGGACCGCGAAACAAACTGGATTGGCTACATCGCCACGACGTCCGATGAAACATCGAAAGCTCTGGGTCGCCGCGATATCTACGTAGTGTGGCGAGGAACTACCAGAGACTACGAGTGGGTTAATGTTCTTGACGCAAAGCTTGAGCCCATAGAGCCCCTTTTGCGAGTCGACGGAAGTAGCAACAAGGAAATGGGTGATAGTAGCAGTGACAGTGACAGTGACAGTGATAATGAAAATGAGAAGCCGAAAGTGATGCTTGGTTGGCTGACGATTTACATTTCTGATGATCCCAAATCGCCTTTTACAAAATTAAGTGCAAGGGGGCAACTTTTGGATAAGATAAAAGAGTTGAAAGAGAGATATAAAAATGAAAATCTAAGCATAGTGTTCACTGGGCATAGTTTGGGGGCTAGTTTAGCGGTTTTAAGTGCTTTTGATGTAGTTGAGAATGGTTTAGTGGACAATATTCCTGTGGCAGCTTTTGCTTTCGGTTGTCCACAAGTGGGGAATAAGGCCTTTAATGACAGGATGAAAAGGTATCCAAATCTTACAGTTCTGCATACAAAGAACATAATTGATGTCATTCCTCACTACCCTAGCGTGTTGTTGGGGTACGTTTATACGGGGACTGAACTGGTAATCGATACCAGGAAGTCTCCAAGCTTGAAGGACTCAAAGAATCCCAGTGATTGGCATAATTTACAGGCAATATTGCACATTGTAGCAGGGTGGAATGGACAGGAAGGAGAGTTTGAGCTGAAAGTGAAGAGAAGTTTGGCTTTGGTGAACAAGTCTTGTGCGTTTCTAAAAGATGAGTGCTTGGTGCCGGGTTCATGGTGGGTGGAGAAGAACAAAGGGCTTGTGAGAAATGAAGATGGGGAGTGGGTAATGGTTCCAGCAACCGATGAAGACTTGCCTACACCTGAAGCTTAAATGCATTTGGATTACCGTCTTTGGCTAGTAATACCTTTATTTGGTCTATTTTTCTTCCTTTCGTTATGTTCTATTTTGTTAACTTTGCATGTTACTTGTATGTCTTGGTCTACTCGAAGGAGATTAGGGATGGTGATTGCTGCAAATACATGAGATCAAGTGCTATCATCCAGTATAAAATGTATCTGTCTGATGCTAAATTTAGTAATCTGTCGAATAAGTTGCTGCTTTTTTTTTGGGGGTATAAAATAATAGAATTTATATTTGATACTTAAGTTATCCTATAAATTTATATATTGAAAGTGAATTAGGTAATGCAATTAAAAATATTGGAATAAGATTAAATTAATAAAATATTATTATTTGATTAAGTTTTGCCAACAATTTCTTGAACTAGTGATAAGAGTATTATGTTATAGGTAAGAGGTTAGGTTTGATTTTATTTTATTTTATTTTAAATGTGCTAGGTTTAAAAACTCCACGAACAAATTCACCAAAAAAAACAAGCAAATAGAGTGATTGGTTGACAAGTGTATTATATGAAATATTAGAAAACAAATATTTAAAAAGAGAAACACATGGCAATAATTTCTTAAAATTACTTATGGCATAAAAAAATGAGTATATTGTTAATATATCAAATATTAATCCTTAAAATTAAAATAATTAAAAAACTTGCAAGGGAGTAAAACAAGATTAAATAAAAATGATTTAAACATTATAAAAAAACATGCTGAGAAAATCATAAGTAAAACAATTGAAATTTGAAAATGTTGAGATAATTAAATTAAAAATTAATAAAAAATCATAAGCAGAAAATAAAATAAAAAATGGAATCAACAACTAAAAAATAATAAAAACTAGAAAAACCTTTACCAAAAAAAATTGAAATTTTACAACCACGGTAGTTTTATCAAACTTTGATGTTTGATTAAAAAATAAAAAAAATAAAAAAGTTGAAATAGAAAATGTAAAAGAAAAAAACCGACTGCTCTAAATCTAAAAGATTTAAAAATAGTGGTTGCACACCAAAAATGGTTAAAATATTATAAAAGGAGAAAATATCTTTCGCTATTTTATAAAAGAAAAAAAAGTTAATTAATGGGAAAATGGACTGCCTAGAAACTAGTTGGGAGGAATAGGAATAGGTTACAGCTCCCATGACCAAACTAATGTTTGGTTGGCTGTAATCTCTATTACCACCTATATTGACTCTGTTCCTATTCAAGGAACACGCTGCATAACCATTCCCTTCCTTCACTACTGAATAGAGGTATTGAATAGGATTTGTTTTTTTCCTTTTTAATTTTTTCCCTCACCTTTACCCTCCTCCTTCAACGATAGCCCTTCTCACCCAACCATCATCCTTCCTTCTTCTTTTTCTTTTCCTTTTCCTTCTTCCTTCTTTTTCTTCTTTCAAGGATTCACTGCTTTCAGTTGGGATCCAAGTTTGCTGTTGTTGATATCTGATCAATACCATCCTGCTCGGCAACAGTGGAGTTCGCTGCTTCTACTTATCTACGCTTCTTCTCTTGGGTCTAGCTCGTAGATCCACCACCACAATCAAAATCGATTTCCTAGCTTTCGTTTCTCTTCTCGATGGATCCCACTTCTCTCCCTGCTGTCGTCATCGACAATGGCTCTTGGTACTGTTTATCTTCTTGTTTTTGTAACTGAATATTACCCTAAACTACGTGCTCACTACCTGTTTGGTGAAATTGCCTAGTTATTTTAGACCCTTATTTTTTTGTTATTATTCAATTGGTTCTTTTTTTAAAAAAAAATTGTTTGCAGATATTTGTAAGATTGGATTTACGGGTAATGTAGAGCTGAGTTTTATTCAACCAACAGTAGTAGCAGTTAATGAATCTCTTTTAAATCAATCTAAAGCTTCTTCCAAATCTAATTGGTTAGTTTAGTATTCAGCTGGGGTAATGGCCGATCTTGATTTCTTCATTGGAGATGAAGCACTCACGCGATCACGATCGAGCAATAACTATAACATTATCCATCCCATTAAGCATGGCAAAGTGGATAATTGGGATGCTATGGAATGATATCGGCAACAATTTATTTTTAATTATTTACGGTGTGCTCTTGAGGATCATTACTTTTCACTGACTGAAAGTCTACTTACTCTACTCCTAAGAATTGAGAATATATGGGTAAAATCATGTTTGAAACGTTTAATGTTCCAGGGCTTTATATTGTTGTGAATTATGTCCTTGCTTTAGCTGTTGGGTACTCTACATATAAGGTTTGTGACTGGTTAGTGTTCTATTTTCTGGTATTATATATCTTCATGTTAGTTGTTTTCTAGTATGTTAGATGAATCAATTAGGGTCCTTGATTGTACATGATTTTTAGTATCTTTTATATTTATAAACTACACCTTTTAAGGTTGAATCTTGAGTGTGAATGTTGGTTCTAGGATGGTTAGGTATTCATCAAACTACTAGCAATTGATTTAAATCCATTTAGTGATAGAGAAAGAATTGGCATATAGATTATATCACTGTTCCTTAAGAAAGGTTAAACTTTTTGCTTAACCTATTGCGTTAAATTCTCCATTAAAAATAAAGTTGTATGCTTAGAAATATAATTATTATGATTTATAAGAAACTGTGCAAATTTGAGAAAAATTTGCGACCATGATAGCATCTGATACATCTGTAATCATAGTAAACATGTAGTGATCGCAATAGCTATTAATCTTTGGTGCCTGCCCTTTACTGTTTCAATGCATCTAAATTTGTTTATTTGTTTATTTGTCTTTAATTATTAAGAGAACTATGATGGAGGCATATAGCTGTTGCTATTCTTGTGGGTGTAAGTCGTGGGTTATGTTGAATACTTCATGCTTGTAGTGTTTAAAGAACCGCTCTAGCTTCTATTTAGCTTCAGACCATTTTGGGTGTTGTCTTTCTTGCTAACCATCATCATCCTTATATATTGATCATTTTTATTTAGTTTGACCTACAGTTTTCTATAGTACGGGGGTGGGTAGCGGATGTTGGAGATAAAGCTACGCATATATTACCTGTTGCAAATAGTTATGTTATTGGTAGCAGCATTAAGTCAATACCAATAGCAAAAAAGATGTTACTCTACTTATATAATAACTGATGAGGGTCTTTTTGTTTTTTTTTTTCCCATGACTTGTGATCTGAAACCATTGATTGCTATTTATTCAATTTCAAGTACTTAAAGTTATTATCATGTCTTGATTGGATTTATTGGTGTTCTCAAGTTTTGCACCTAGGCACGCCTATGCCTTGCGCCTTAGCGCTAGGAAACAAAAGCACCTCGACCCTTTCAGATGAGGCGTATTATATCAGGCACACTTTTGGTGCTCTTGACTACGTTATTTTTGTAAGACGATAGGCATAAAAATGCTTGTCTGATTGAATTTGGAGTTTTCTACCTTTGTTTACTAGTAAGGAAGTGGATGATATTAAACTCTCTACTTCTCAATATTGAAGTATTCAACATACGTGAGAGTAGAAGGAAATCATGCATATTCCACAATGAATGTTAAATTTGAATTTTTTTTCTAATGAAACAACATTTTATGCCATAAATTTGACCTCATATTCTAGTAGTTACAGTGCAAGTGGTTGTAATTTGAAGGCTTAAAGATCATAATAAACCATGCAAATGCACTACTCTAACTATATGTTTGTTGTGTGACAACTATAATGAACATAACTTGGGAAGCAATGGATTCAAATAATATTGTATTATTTGAAAATTTAGTAAATAAAATATTTTAAATAATTTAATATAATTTAATATAAAAATAAAAAATCTTTTAATATAATTTAATATAAAAATAATTATATTAAGAATTTTATTAAATTATATTTAATAATAATCCTGTTAAAATTTAATAACAATAATCATCTAACTAAAAATATTTTGCTAATGGTATTCTGGTCATTTTAGTTTTTTTTCCTATGCTATTACAAATTTTTTCATTCAACCAAACACAAGAATATTATTACAGCTCTATTCAATTCTATTAAATCAAACAATTGAATTATTGATTACAACTTTATTACATTACAGCTCTATTCCATTACAGTCCTATTCTATTCCAGTGAACTAAACGTAAAGTTGGTAGCATGGGAATAAGAGACGATTAAATAAAAGGGTAAACTATATAGATAATCATTTACTTTTCAGAATTTTTTATTTTAGGTACCTAAAATAAAAGGTTTACAATTTAAGTAGCAAGATTATATAGTTTGGTCATTTTGGTCACTCCCGTTAAAATCACAGGACCTGTCAGTTAAAAAATCGATATAATAACAAATTTAGCCTTCAGATATTACATATTATATCTATTTAGTCATAATTTTTAACATTTAATCCTCAAATTTACAAATATTGTAACACCCCTATACCCGACCTAACTACCGAGTCAAATATATGAATGTCACATTTGGTGCCAGAGTAGTCTTGGCTAAATTCTATTAACCGGTTCATTTTTCGATCATATTTACATGTTATTATCATATTTCAAGTGTACTAAAGAAAATCGGGTAAGACTTTCAGTAAAAATTAGTTTTGAAATCATATTTTGTTCATAACAGGGCCCAAGTTTCAATACAGGCACTAAAGTATTGGTACCTTGACTTAGGTATTAATACCCATATGTTGAATCGATACCATTTGAGCTTTGATGTTTGAAAATTTAAGAAAATACCCTAAGTACAAATACATTGTCCAAGGTATCAATACGTCTTTCAAAGTAACAGTACTTTGAGCTTGGTATCGATACAAAAATGACATTCGATATTTTATTTTAAACTAAGGTTAACTTGCCCAATTAGCCTTTCGTGTTTTACCTGGTTTAGCCCTTCAATTAACAATTTAAATAAATCCAATTCACATATCATCTATACATTTCAAACTCAATTACTCATAATTTAACATGTAATTCATAAACTTGTAAACCATACCATAGTTTTAAACAATAATAAGTTTTACACTTTAGTCCTAAAACTTTTAAATATACCTAGGTACATGTCATTTACTAAAAATAAAACATAAGAGAAACTATACTTTTTTTTCCACAAGACCACTGATGTGTTGATGTGATGTGATGAGATGTTTCCAGTCTTCAAAAGTCCTTACTTCTACTCTTTACCAACGTGTATAAAACACGCATTAAACTTTTGCAGGCTTAGTAAGTAAAACTAAAGTATAATTAACCTAATATCTAAAACGGAGATTTAATATGTCTTATAATTTTTTTCATAATTTCTTTTAGGCTTGTACATTTAGACAACTTCAAACTTACCACACCATAACCATGCCTTTTTGTTCATGTTATTGTCTATCAATTTACAATTTAATCTCGTTCCAATATATTTTAATTATCTTATTTCTTCATTTAACATATACAATATTTCAATCATTTAATAGAGGTAATCTTTTACCTTAAAATTGAGGAAGTCATTTACCTTCTAACAGAGATCCAATAGACTTAACAGAACACAAAGGATATACGAAATTGAATGGGACACTGTTGAAGCAGGTAAACATAGAGCACGCTGATATTCCATTAATGAGATGTCATCTATATCCGACTAGTTCTTATCTCGCCTACTTAGGAAAATATATCAAAATCAGATATATTTCTTATTTCAGAACAAAATTTAAATACTCTAGACTTATTTCAATTTAGTCTACATTATAACAATTCAAAAACATAAATTTCAACTTTCTTTAATACATATAACATATCTCACTACTTAATAAAAATTCCATATTAACTAATAAAATTTATCATAGCTTCTCACAAGCCACTTTTGTATATTTCACAATTTAGTCCTTTCTTTCTCATACTTCATCAAATATACTCACAATATTACTATATTGTTCCACACATCAACCATTCACATATTTTACTTTATATATTCATTTATTTATGTTTATTACAATTCCATCAACTTTTTCATCTTTTACAATTAAATCCTTTTAGTTACTTTTAATCTTTTTCTTACTTTTCTTTCATTTTCTCTATTACATATTACCTAATAAATAAATAAATAATTCATCATTAACTTATATTTAACAGATGTTGTGATGAGGCACCATCGTTGGGACGCCGTTTATCGTATCGTTGAGATGCGCATCCCCTTCCAGGTGACGCCATGACATGAAAAATTGCATCATCTTGACATGGCCAACTGAGTGTTTAGAGAATGTTTTGCTAACTTTGCAATTAAGTCTGGATTTTTAAGTAATGCAATTGAAGGCCTTGAACTTCATGAAATGCTTTGAAAAATTACATGATTAAGTTTTATATATTGAATTTCAAAATGTTATCTTCAATTACATAAAAAGGTTTTACTGGATATATTGTAAAATTTATGTTTTAGTCCTTAAACTTAGTTTCGTAATTGAGTGAGTTTTAACTGTCGATTTAAATTGAAATTTTCACATATAGTTTGAAATAAAATGCCCATAACACTTTTCAGGTTGATTTTGGGATTTATGAGTATTTAGCATGCATCGTATAAAATGAAATTTTTACCCCTACCCTTATTTTGTTGAATGATGATAGACTAAGCATGAATTAGGGCTGGTTGATTAGTTTTAAGGCATAATTGTTGAAAATACCTTTAATATTTATGGGGTTTTGGGTTTGAACCCTTAACCTTTTTTTTTTGATTAACACCTTTAACGTTACACTTTTTTCCAGAAATTAGCCCAATTTTAACAGTAAACATGAGTTGACTGTCAATCATAGGTAAACAAAATAACCTATGTGGCATACCACATAAGCACGACATCACAAATGATACCATTTATAAAAAAATTGTTTAACAATTTTTTTTCATTTTTTTTGTTTTCTTTCTTTCTTCCTTTGTAGTTGTTGTCACTGTTGTGTCCAACACCCTATTGCTGCCTTCCTTCTTACTCTTCTCTATCCCAACCCCCACCATTGCTCCCCTCCCTCTTCTTGTATAGCTGACCAAGCCTATATCCAAGCTTCAGTCGATGAATTGCATCGTGGAGTTTCTTCACCAGTGTTACTTTGGGACTCAACAGCTGATCCTCAGTCATGAGATTAAATTGCATTGCACTTGCAAAGAACTGACACTTAAGCCTAAGCTGCTTCATATTCCTTATTTCACCCAATGAGAAAACAACTCATTCATCGCACCCACAAAGGACGAAAAAACCAAATGCCAGATTTGCATATCTACAAAATAGATGAGAACAAAAGGCGTCCACAGCAACATAACAACAACTCTATTCTCCTAGAATAAATAAAACAACCCTAAAATCTCATCAAAATACTAACATCTAACAAATAATTTGAAGTTCACTTTTAATAGTATATTTTGCAATATTTATGGAAAAAAGTTCAAAATGGAGTCTTGATGCTTAAGCTTATAGCCACACATACAAAAAAAAAGGTTCTGTTTGCTTTGTCTTCTAAATAGACACATATAAGAAAAATAAATTAATAAATAAAACCCGAATTTTTTAAACCTCAAAACCAAACAAAACCAACAATAACTTGAAATAAATAAAACCCAAATTTTTAAAATAAAAACTTTAGTAGAATCAAATATAAGAAAAGAAAAATATCATGATCAAAGAATTGAAATTTCTGTAGAAAATATCATCAATTATAAAAGAAGAAAAAGGAGGATGCAAAAAAGCACAAAACAGAGAGAGAGAGATATTGATGATATGATTAAGGATCGTGGGTTATATGGACAAGTAAAAAATGAATAGAGACTGGAGGAATCAAATACAAATTATTTTGACGTTTCTCTTGTTCGTTAACGTTAGTATTACATTCACTTCCACTATGTCAACCAAAAGACCTCCATCCAATCCAACCCTTCGATCCAATTCCTACCCTAATGAATCACAAAAAAACGATATCGACAACATCTCTGAAATAAGATATACAAAGACAGCCTTGAGAAAAGTAACAATCTTTTGGTTTGCTTCCGAAAACCAACCCCTATCAGCATCATTTGACTCCAAATCCTTTGATAGAAAATTGCAAACACAACAATCCAATTCAAAGCAGCCATACTCTTCAATACCATTTGTATTCTTAGCCACACCCTCTCATTGGTCGACGATTTAGAGTGAAAGGGAAAGGAGCGATGATGGGGGTTGGGACGGTGAGGAGTGAGAGGGAAGGCGACGATGGTGGGGGTTGGACACAATGGAGACAACAACTAAAGGGGAAGAGAGAAAGAGGAGAAAGGAAAACAAAATGAAAAAAAAAGAATGTTGTTAAACAATTTTTTTATAAATGATGTCTTCTATGACGTTGTGCTTATGTGGCATGCCACATAGTCTACTTCGTTGACCTGTCGTTTGGTTAACAGTCAATTTACGTTTACCATTAAAATTAGATTGATTTCTAAAAAATTATAATGTTAAGGGTGTCAATCCAAAAAAAAGGGTTAAGGGCTAAAACCCATAAACCCATAAATGTTGAGGGTATATTCAACAATTATGCATAGTGTTAATGGCTAATTGAATAATATGCATGTATTGCATAGTGTTATTGGTGGTTCTTATGGCGTGTTTGGTGGTTAATAAGGAAAGTCACGTAAGTGGCTAATGTGACGTTCTAGATTCAGGTCGAATTGTTCTGGCTGGGTTTGGGCCACCACAGAACATTGAAAGCTCAATGGTGCTAACATAATTTGAATTTGAAACTTAAAACACTAATTAAATAAACATGTTAATAAAAATATCATTAAATAAGTTTAACATTAATCATATCATTAATATGAGAATGGCTTTCTAACATATCATTATCCAACTCCATATTAAACAATAATGATCATATAACCATATATCATTTCGTCAATCCACTCTCAGGGTATTTAAGCAACATTTACCATAACCTTTCAGGTATATATCATACCTCATTTTCATCAAACATATATCATAGTACCAATGCACCCTTTGGGTATTTGCATCTCATTTATGCATACCAAATAAACCACAATTTGTTATCCATATTATATCCATATTTCATTTCATTTTATAATGGAAAACGTCATATTTTTTAGCCCATATTAATCAATTTCAAGATCAAGGATGAATACACAAATCCATTCACCAATACACCAGAATATGCATATAAGTGATAATCGAGCATAAATGCACCAATACCACCAACCACACCAATACACGCTCGTACCCCAGGGTATTTCAACTAGTGTTATGTTCTTGACCCTAAAGTATTAGAGAACTATTAAATAGCAATATGCTATCAATGCTAAAGCTTTCCCCGACATAGCGAACCTTATGGCATGACAACTATACCTAAACTCTATTTGACACTATTAACATGGCAGTTTATTACCAATTATCATCGAATCATATTCTAACATAATTAACATCATACTACCATCATCACATATACACCAACACATATGCCTTGAACATATACCAAACATTTCAATGTGACTAAGTACAACATATTTTACATGTCTTTATTCATCATCAATAATTTTATAAATGTAGCTGTTTAATAATTTATGTAGTGAAATAGAATTATGAAAAACACAAATCATTTTTCTTTTGACTTTTTGGTGTCATCTTTTGCTACGTATGGTAATTCGATTACAAAAATAGTATTAGTTTCACATACTCAAATAACAACATTATCAAAGAAAAACATTAATACTTTTTTCAATTAGGTTCCTTAGAACCCTAATATCTGAAATACCTATATCTCACAACTCTCTCTTTCGAATATAAATATGATTTTATAGTTATACTCTAGGGACCTCAAACTATCAATAAACATAAATTTTTTCTCTAAAGTTTTCAACATTTCTCTCTCTAAATTCATAACAACCATCAATAAATTACTTAGCAACACCTTAGTAATTTCAACTTTTAAGAATTGGGTTATATTCATCTACCATGATAAATTGAAATTTTAACAAAAATTAAACAAGAAAGCTTAATAATTCTTATAACAAGCTCACGAAAATGGTGAACAACACATGCAAGCTTTCTTTCTTTCTTTTTCTTGTTTTGTCGTTGGAGGAGAAGACACAAAGCACTAATTTCATTTATTTATTCTCATTCGAATATAAATATAATTTTATAATTATACTTTAGGGACCTCAAACTATCAATAAACATAAATTTTTTCTCTAAAGTTTTCAACATTTCTCTCTCTAAATTCATAACAACCATCAATAAATTACTTAGCAACACCTTAGTAATTTCAACTTTTAAGAATTGGGTTATATTCATCTACTATGATAAATTGAATTTTAACAAAAATTGAACAAGAAAGCTTAATAATTCTTATAACAAGCTCACGAAAATGGTGAACAACACATGCAAGCTTTCTTTCTTTCTTTTTCTTGTTTTGTCCTTGGAGGAGAAGACACAAAGCACTAATTTCATTTATTTATTCTTTTATCATCCATTTATTTAAGCTTAATTAAACTAAATTAATATTAACCAATGGCCATGACTTTATCCTAAAACACTTAGTGGAATTTAGTGGCTTTGATCATGTTTAGCCACTAACTATATATTATTTATGGCTTATTTACTATTAAGGCATTAGTTTAATATTCTATTAATGACTTGCAAAATCCTTAATCTAGTTTCTCTAATATAATCCCCTTACAATCTAGTCCTTATACTATGCTTAATTATTAATCTAATTAATTACTTAATAGTTTGATCCTACAATTTCATGTATGCCTTGTAACATCTCAATTAAAATTTCCAAACTAACTCAATTTAAGGAATCTGATCTCGAAATTGAATTTTTCGACACCGTTGAAAATTAGATCGTTACAGTCCTCTCAATTTTTCTCTCAACTTTTTCTTAAACCTTTGATTTTTTTTCAAGGTTTCAAATTGTTAAGTTGATTTTTCATTAAAATATTTTGTTTAAAAAATTTTAAAAGACCAAATTCAACATTTCATTTATTTTTCTAGTTCATGTGAACTTTGGTGGAAGATGGAAAGTGGTTTACTCTTGATTCTTTGGTTAATATTTGAGTTTTTTTAGCAAGGTAATGAGTTCCAAACCATTATTTATGATTTTAAAACCTTGAGAATTGATTTTTGATTTTATCTTTATTTTTCTTTTATTTCTAAATATTTTTCAAGTTAGAGTGAGAAAGCTTTGATTCTTTCATTTCTTGTTGTTTTTAAACTTGAACCTTGTTAGCTAAGTTTAGGATGGAGTGAGATAGTTGAGAATTAAGTTAGCACAAAGCTTGGTTAAAGTTCTCTTGAGTTGCCATTATTGAAGAGCTTAAGGTGCTTTAGAGAGAGAGAGGAGTTGATCTAGTGTGGTTAATAATTTTTTATTTTTTAGGAGTTTTTAATGATGATTCTAAAGTTATATTTAAGGTTTGTATATTTTAGATTTGTAACGCCCCAATTTTCGGGAATTCTGTGAATGTTGGCATAGGTTTAATTATGTTAGTAGGCCTCTAGAAGGCCCAAGCTTAAGATAGAACCCGACAATTTTAGTTAATTTTTGTTCCATAAGAAAAAGGGGGTGAAATTATGAAATAGGACCTATGTGAAAATGTTTGAAAATGCTATAGGCTAAATTGAAGTGGCCAAATAAATAGGAGTGCAAAATAGGAGGATTTGCATGACAAACCTCCCATTTTACATGAAGTGGCCAGCCATCATGTTGTTGTAGACAATATGAACACTTGATATCCATAATTTATGGTACAAATTGATACAAATTGATAATGGGTTAGGTAAATGTTCCATGATAATGGATTAGGTAAATATTCCATGATAATGGGTTAGGTAAATGTTCCATGATAATGGTTTAGGTAAATGTTCCATGATGGGAATTTCATGTCTTTTGTATTAAAGAATTAAATGGATGAAATATGAAATTTTATTAAAAGAAAAAGGGGTGAAAAGAACAAAGTTTTGTCCATTTTTGTTCATCATAGCCTAAAGTTAGAGAAAAGAAAGGAGAGGAGAAAGCTCTTGAATGTTCGG
Source organism: Gossypium hirsutum (assembly GCF_007990345.1). Classification (NCBI taxonomy): domain Eukaryota; kingdom Viridiplantae; phylum Streptophyta; class Magnoliopsida; order Malvales; family Malvaceae; genus Gossypium; species Gossypium hirsutum. The sequence continues at coordinate 89,004,927 of NC_053433.1, read as the reverse complement.
TCACTTGGGGAAGAAAATTGAAGGTAAGTTCATGATAGTTTGCTTCTATCTTGATGTTCATGAGTTCTTCTTGATTCTACCTTAACTCTTGAAGCATATTTTGGTTTTAGTTGTGTTGTGAGCATTTGGTCATGAATTAAAATGAAGGAAATGGTTGTTGTTTCATGTTCTTTTGATGAAAAATGGAAGATAGGTGAAGTTGAGCCAAACAAATAGCATGCATGTGCCTTAGATGGTAATGGGAAAAATTGGCTAACATGTTGTGCTTTAAAATGATGAAATAGAGATTATAATTAATTAAAATCATAGATATGTGATGATTGATTGGTGATATACATGTTTAAATAACAAGCATACAAGTTAGGTGTGAAAGAGTGATTTGGTAATAAATCTGCTTGGGACAGCAGCAGTAACGTGACTTTGGAAAATCACCATAAATTGTGGGAGATGAGTTAGAAGCTGAATAAATTATCTAATTAAAGCTTAATGAGTCTAGTTTCAAATGGAATAAACGAGAACATATTTTGAATTCTGTACAATGAGAAATTTGATTCGTAATGAAGAGTGGTCAGATTAGTCAAATAGTGAAACATGGGAAACTTTAAGAAAAATCTGGTATTTATTGGCCATACCAAAAATTCTAAAAATTTTATGGATAGAAGATATATGAGTTTATTTTCAGGAAAAATTAACGGCACTTGATTTGGAGTTTCGTAGCTCCAGTTATAAATAATTTAGTGAATGTTGCTTAGGAAGACAGCTTGCAGTGAAATTATGATTATGTGGTAAACATTGACAAAAATTTGTTCATGAGTTGCTTATTGTTTTCTTATAAGCTTACTATGATCTGTAGGTGTGGTTGGCCGAATATTGTAAGGGGTTAATACGTAGTTCGTATTTGAATAGTTAGATTAATGTGTTAGTAATCCAATTGTAGGCAATTCGTGTGTGGATCTCGTCAGCATATCGTCACAAATAGGTGTGTAACTAACACCCTCTTTCTTAGTCTAGATCGGCAAAAGTCGAAAATCTGAAATGCCGAAAATCGGTATTTTGTAGATTTGCGAGTGTGCGAATGCTCGTGAGGTAAATCGATTAATCTTTTTGGTAAGCTGCAATGTTTGGACTGCAAAGTGCATGATTTCTATGCCCTCGATATTTTTGAGCTTAATGGGCTAAAATTGGAATGATGGGCCAACGGGCCCAATTCGGTAAGAACCCTCGGTACGTGATTCTGTAGTACGTGAAATGTAAGAATATGCATGAAAAACCCTAAAATAGATAAATTACTGAAATACCTTTAAAAGTGGAAAATTTACAGTTTTACCCCTAGGAGATAAATTACCGAATACCCCTAGGGTTAAATTGACTTAAATGCATGTTTGACTGTTGTTATTTACTGCATGCCATGTTGTTATTATCTGATGCATGGGATTGGGATATTGACGGAGGAAGTACTAAAAGTGGCTTGTCCACGTACTGGAGGCTTTGCCTCAATTTACTGTTAACTGAGCAGCAATGCTGCAACTGTGGAGTGTTGGGCTGGGTGGGTTGAGCTATCCCCACATGGAGTGTATGGCTGGTACGGGTGGAGTGTAGTGGTTGGTGGGTTGAGTAGTCTTCCCAAATAGGTTTGCATATGTTATTGATGTTGCATGTATTTTGAAATGGGCCTATGGGCCATATTGTTATCTGAATAAGGGGCTAAGGCCCAGTTTATTGTAATCTGAAAAGGGCTTTTGTCCAGTACCACTGTTACCTGAATGGGCTTAGGCCCAATAGGCTTGAGCTGACTTGGGCTTTGAATGGCTTTTCCTTACACACTGAGTTTCCCCAAACTCACCATTTTTATTTTCATCCACGCAGGAAATCCTTTTATTTACGTTTGAAGTTTTGGGTTTTTTTAAATGTAATAAGGCCGCTTAATTATTTTTGATGGTTTTAATATGTGTTACTAAGATAGGTATTACTTATTTTAACTGTTGAAATTGGATAACTTTAGGGCGCGTTTTCAAAAACAACAATTGATTTCAAAATAATACGACAACAAGCAAAGCTTCCGCAATGAAAGTATTTTCCAAAATTAATCACTTTTCCTAAAAATGAATTAATCAAAATCGGTTTCCTAGAAATATCCATGACGTTAAGGTGTGGCAATGGCGGTATGCATGTCTAGGATTGGATCCGAAATGAGCTTGGTACTTAAGCAGTCTGATGGACTCACCACCTCTTTTCCGGTTTCCTACTTGGTGCACAGCTTCCATTCACTTTAACCTATAATGAAATTATCTTTTAAAACACTAAGTAAGTTTTTTTTCTGGATCAATAATATAAAATGTTTTGAACGCTTCGATGTGGCATGTCGGATCCGGTCATAACGTCTGGTCCGGGTTTGGGGTGCTACAAGATTAGTGTTCTCTTAAGTTTTGATAGAAGCAGAAAAGTTCTCATTTTATTTAATTGCATCACATACTTAGTTCTAGATGATTTTTTGTTCAATTGTGTTTCTCTAACTATGTTTTATTATTTTGATTAATGATTATAGCAAAGGAGGTGGTTGAGTCCCCAAAGGCCAAGAGAAAGGAAAAAGTCATTGAAGGTTGACAGTTTACGATTTATGCTAATTTAACTTAATTATATGATACGATTTGATAAAGTAATTAAAATGTTTGCTCAATTTGGTCACTTGGATTGTTGTTAAAGAAATTGATTGGATTATGTTAAAAAATGATATTTTGATGATTTGTGTCACAATTAATATATTTTTTATCGCAAATTAGTATGCTTTATTGCTTGATCTTGTTATATCATATACTTGGTTATTTTAGGACCATTGAGCTTCCCAATGCTCAATTGCATTTTTTTTTGTTTCTGTGCATACGTGTTGAAATGCTTTCGAGTTTGATTGGTGATGTCCTCAGGATCCAAAGACTCAGTTTTCATCTTTCTATTGAGTTTTTAATGTTTCCTTAATGTCTTTTATAATAAATGGCTTGTACCTAGGCCTCTAGGTGACTTTTACGTCTTCTAATGTTGAACTTTGGTATTTTTGGATTTTTTTGTATTTAGTTTGTGTTGATACCATATTGGACCTTTAATTACCTTTAAGTTGGATTTTGAGAATAATTTTACATGACTCATGTATGGTTTATATGTTGCAAATTACTTGCCTATTGAAATTTTGATTTAATGTGTTACCTGCCATGTAGATGTATATTTTAGAATCGTTTATGGTATGACACTTATGTATGAAATAGTTTGGTTACATAGTGAAACTTGTTTAAGTGCATTTAAGGGATCAATTGCATGACTTGGAATGTTATTTTTTTGCATTTATGTACCGATGTCTCGAGACATCAACAACATGTCTCGAGACCATAAGAATGTTTTTATGTATTTCATGCATTTTTGGGTACATGTCTTGAGACATGATTGGATTGCCTTAAGATATAATGTTTTTATGTATTACATGCATTTTTAGGTACATGTCTCGAGACATGATGATCTTGTTTCAAGACATAAAGCATCAAAACTAAATTAAAAAAAAATTCTATCTAAGGTTTCGAGAGAGTCATGGCTCAATATCTCAAGACATAGGAATCAATGTCTCAAAACATGGTTTCATTGTCTCGAGACTTCAAACTTCACAACTAAAATTCTAAAACAAGATAGGCATGTCTCGAGATATAACCCTACATTTTGTTAGTTTGACTCACGATTCATAATATGGTTCTGTGTTTGACCATCTTTAACCCTAGATTATTGTATGTGGGCCCAATTGGTTTCATTTAAGTGTATTTAACACTCGCAACATTATTTAATTAAGATTGTCATAGTTTAATTATTTTTAGTTGCATTATTTGTTGAAATATTTATTTGAGTTGCTTCGACAATAAATATGACATTTTGCATCCGAATCATTTATTAACAAGAAGGAATTCAAGGGCTTAGAGGATTCTAAAATAAACTCTTTTAATTAATAAAACATCGGCCCCCAAGTATTATAAAAAGATTGGATTCTTTCTTGTTAATAAAAAGCCCTTGGATTCTTAGGCTTGGAAGAGCATAAAACGAGGGATTTGCTTTTGAAAGGAATTTCTTGGCAATTTGGTAACGGGGAAAATCTTTTTACATTTGATGATGACGTAATTCTTGAAGACTTATTATCTTCTAAGTAAGAGAGAAGGACTTTAATGCTTGGGGGTGTAAATAAGTAATGAATCCTTCTAGATTACACTAGAATACTAGTGACTTAATGAACTTTCTTTCCAAAGATTCATTGAAAAATTTGCTTATGAAAGGTATGCCTTTGCATGAGTTTGATGATAAGCTTATATGGAACATAGCTCTTCAGATAACTATAGAGTGAAATCAGGTTACAATCTGCTATCTCTTGAATAACCTTGATGCATTCCCTCATTCCACAAATTCTTATTAGCCAAGGATTTTTTGGCCTCTCATTTGGTCACTCAAAGTTCCCTTTAAGATCATCATCTTTCTTTGGAGAGTCTGCAATAATGGCTTACCTTGCAAGGTGGAGATAGAAAAGAGGAATTCCATTCAAGACTATTTTTTCCTTTTTTATGTGTTAGCGTTTCAAGGTTACAACTAATTTAAAAAAAAATAAGACTAAGTCCTAGGGAGATTTGTTAGCTTGTTAGTAGGAGTAGGAGTTTTTAGCTTGTTAGTAGGAGTAGCAATTTGATTTTTTTTTAGAGGTTGTTACTTGGGACTTGTATATAAGGGCTGTTTTGTTAATCAATTATATCATCCCTTGATTCATATTTTTTTTCTTTTCTTCAATTAGTTCATTGCTAAACTAATAGTGGTATCGGGAGCTATTTTTCTTGAGAGACCTGTGAGAAAAGTTCTGTGAGAGTTCTGAGAGAAAATTGAGAGATACATGATAATACTCTAGAATGACATATTTTATGTGCTAATTGCATGATTATTTTCAGTATGATCCTACTAATTTGGATTATTTTGTAGTCTTTTATCTTTTAGGGACTAAATTGAAGGAAAAAGTAAATTTAAGAGCAAAAAGTGTAAATTTGAAGATATAATGGGCCAACATGCAAAGGAAGAGGGAAGTGGTGCCAAAAATGCAAGCATGAAAGACCCAAGGGCTAAAATGCAAAAGAAGAGATTTTATAGCACAAGACTCTATTTTAATTTCAATTATATTAGGATAATTATTAAGGATTTTTATTTAGATTTAATTTTAGGATTTATTTTCATTTATCTTTAATTATCTTTAATTATTTGTATTTATCTTTTAGTATTTAATTAGGAATTGACTAGGTTTTCTAGTACTATAAATAGGGGATGGAGTGGCACATATTGATCATCTCTTTTTCCTGTAAACACTCCCTCTCCCAAAAACTCTGTCTTTTATTCTCTCCATATTTTCTTCAATAAAAATCTCATTTCTATTATATTTATTTCTTTCCCAAAAATTATGAGCCATTAAACTAATCTAGCCGAAGGTTGTCAAAATTCCCCAAAAAGGTTCATGAGGCTTAGAACCTGCACTTAGCCTTCTCAATAGGGTATTCATCGCTTCTTCACATTACGGGGCTGACGCTTCCGTCCATGTCCCTTAATAGGTGATCTTTTCTACTTGTGCAAGGAACGACCCCTTTGTACGTTTTGGGAAGGTTGCACAGTCGGTTTGTTGGCTTTCTGCGTTAGAGGTTGGCGAATCCAAGAGACAAAACAGCGTGGTATTCGCCGTTGGGAAGTGATGATCTAGCAGAAGATAGTCCCACAAAAGCGATTATTAGCCAGAGTCAGGCTTCGCCAAATTTTAAGTCTAAATACTTGGAGCTGGTGGTTGTAGGCGTCCTCTTCCACTATAACTGCCTTATCCTGCTCGAGAAGGGTTACTTAAAAGCCAATGATTGAACCCAAGGCGGATTGAGACAACCGGAGGCTGGAACCTTGCCACATATGAAACTCTCTATTTTCAAACTTTGTTTATTTTTATATTCTCCATTTTAATTTTCGTAATTTTAATTCAACTTTAAATTCTGTTTTTATTTTTTTCCAGATCAAAATTCTTAATTCTACTTTTTTTTCAGGAACGCAGGTTTTCTTGGCCAAGAAATTATCCAGAATTTCAAGAAACGAGCATCCGTACAATTCGATCCTTGAGGATTCGACCCTACTTCCCATTTACTGTTATTTTTACTATTTTACAGGGAATAGGATATTAGGTGCTCTCAACAACGTATCAAATTTTGGCGCTGTTGCCAGGGATCGGTAATGTACTAATATTGTTTTTTTGTTTCTTATAACCAGACCTGCTCTAGGAACTCTTGCGTTTGATTCAGAGATTGAAAAGACTGCGAGAGCTAATCGCAAGGAAACAAAGCTAAGAAAAAAACAGTCAGCGGTGGTTGGGACTCAAAGTAATCCACCACCAGAAATTAGAATCAACGACGAAGAAGAGTCTAGGGTTAACGAAAACCCTACTCAAACTTTTGATGGCGAAAAACTAGAAGTCGATTCCCTAGAAGAAGTGTTTAACGGTAGGGTTGACGAAAACCCTAATTTAGCACCTCAACCTATGGCTCAGACAATTTGGCAACTGGCCAAAGTGTCGGCAAAACAACCGCTACTATGCATCGCGTATCCTACTATGGATACTGGTTTTGAATTAATGTCAGGCTTGATCCAGCTACTGCCAACTTTTCGGGGGTTACAGAAAGAAAATCCCCACAAGCACTTGAAAAAATTACATATGGTTTGCTTTAGTATGAAACCTCAGGGGGTAACTGAGGATCAAATTAAACTGCATGCTTTCTCTTTTTCTTTAGCAGATTCTGGTAGGGAATGGTTATTTTATTTACCTCCTGGATCTATAACGACTTGGGCTGATCTGCCTCATTTGTTTTTCAACAGGTTTTTTCCAGCGTCGCGTGCAGTCGAGTTAAGAAGAGAAATCGCGGGAATAAGGCAAAAAGACGCAGAGTCTCTGTATGACTATTGAGAGCGATTTAAAAATTTGTGTGCAAGTTACCCATAACAGGTAAAATGGAACAGTCTTTGCTACAGTACTTCTATGAAGGCCTGAAACCCATGGAGATGAATATGGTAGACGCCGCTAGTAGAAGAGCGTTGGTCAACATGACTCCACAACAAGCAAGAGACTTAATCTCCACGATGGCTGCAAATTCTCAGCAATTTTGAGCCAATCTTGAACCCCCTAGAAGGGTTCACCAGCTAAGGAATTCAACCTTAGAGGATAAAGTTGACAGACTTACTAATATGATGAATTCTCTTATTGCAGAAAAAGCAAAAACAGCCTGGTTATGCGAAATATGTGCTACCCCTGAACATACAACTGATGCATGTCCCAGTTGAATGATGATACTATGGCTAATTTAGATGCTATGGGAAATTTTCCTGGGCCACCACAAAGGCGATACGACCCTTACGTTAATACCTACAATGCAGGATGGAGGGATCACCCTAACTTAAGTTATGGGGTCAACCCATGATTTAACTAGTCAAACCAAAATTGGTTTCCACAACAGTCTCGAGATTCAGGTAATTCTCTAGAAACCATGGTCAATAAATTAACAGCTAATGTCCTTGATTTTCAACAACAAACTCTTAATTTCCAAAAAGAGACGAAGGATTTCCAACAGAAAACCGAGGCATCCATAAGGGAGTTGACCGTATAAATTGAGAGATTGGACTCTCAAGGGAAGCTGCCATCACAAACAGAACTAAACCCAAGGCAAAACACAAATGCAGTGATGCTGTGAAGTGGAAAGGTACTGGAACCAATTCCTGGCAGAAATCTTAGCCAAGAAATCGCCCAGGAAAAACCCGAAAATGACGAACAGGTTCGAGCGAAACCCCCACTATCAAAAATCCAACCTCTATTCCTAGGATGATTAAATTAGTGTCGAAAAAGTAAGGAAGACAAGGAGATCCTTGAAACATTCAGGAACGTCGAGATCAATTTATCACTGTTGGATGCCATTAGACAGATTCTGCGGTATGCCAAGTTCCTTAAAGAGCTTTGCACTAACAAACAAAAACTAACAGGTAATGAAAAGGTAAGTGTTAGTGAGAATGTATCAGCAGTGTTACAGCAGAAAATGCCAGCGAAATGCAAAGATAGGGGTATGTTTGCTATACCATACAAAATAGGCCATTTGGGGATCAAGAAGGCCATATGTGATTTAGGGGCCTCCATAAATGTTATGTCTTATTCTATTTATGAATCACTTAACGCGGGTTTTTTGACGAAAATAGGTGTTATAATTCAGTTGGCAGACAAGTCTGTTGTGCACCCCGAAGGAGTCCTCGAGGACGTATTGGTGAAAGTTAACGAGCTTATTTTCCCTGCAGATTTTTATGTGATAAAGATGGAGGAGGATAACACTACTGGATCTTTGGACCTCCTGCTGGGTCCACCGTTCCTTAGTACCGCTAGTACTGAGATCGACATTAGAAGTGAAACTCTTACGATGGAATTTGATGGAGAAATCATGAAGTTTAATGTTTACAACGCCATTAGTCATCCAAGCAAAATTTTGAAAGTAAATCATGTCGACATAATCGACTCATTAGTAGACGAGACTTTTGAGTCGATTTATGAAGATAAATCTGAATTTATATCTGGTGACTATGAATATTTTAATGAGTTATTATCTCAATCAAATACTAAACTTTTACCTTCTGTTGTGCTGGCTCTAGAATTGGAATTGAAACCACTTCCCGAACATCTTAAGTATGCATTTTTGGGGAAAGGTAATACCCTACCAATCATAGTTTCCAACAAACTCTCTAAGCTCAAAAAAGAAAGTTTGATCCAGGTACTAAAAAGTCATAAGGACACGATAGGCTGGACCATCACCAATTTAAAAGGAATAAGCCCTTTGACATGCACACACAAAATTTACTTGGAGGAAAATGCAAAATCGAGGGGAGAGGCCCAAAGGCGATTAAACCCAAATATGATAGAGGTAGTAAAAAAGGAGATAATCAAGCTACTGGATGCTGACATAATCTACCCCATTTCTGACAGCAGATAGGTAAGTTTGGTTTAAGTCGTGCCCAAGAAAACGGGCGTGATAGTAAAGGAAAATGCTGAAGGTGACTTGGAACCAACTAGAGTGCAAAACGGGTGGCGTGTATGTATTGATTACAGGAAGTTGAACTCTTACACTAGAAAAGATCATTTCCCTCCTCCTTTTATAGATCAAATGCTTTAACGTTTTTCAGGTAAAACTCACTTTTGTTGTCTTGATGGATACTCAGATTTCTTCCAAATTCCAGTTGCACCAGAGGATCAGGAAAAGACCACTTTTACATGCCCATTCGACACTTTTGCGTACAAAAGGATGTCATTTGGACTTTGTAACGCACTAACCACATTCTAGAGATGCATGATGAGTATATTTTCTGAATATGTGGAAAAAATTATCGAAGTTTTTATGGATGATTTTACTCTGTATGGAAATTGTTTTGATGAATGCCTTAAAAACCTCACGATAATTTTGAATAGGTGCATAGAATTTAATCTTGCCTTGAACTATGAAGAGTGTCATTTTATGGTAGACAAGGGTTTGATTCTAGGTCATATAGTCTCTGCCAAGGAAATTGAGGTCGATAAGGCCAAAATTGACATTATTAACTCTTTGCCATATCCCTCTACTGTAAGGGAAATTCGTTATTTCCTTGGCCATGCAGGGTTTTACAGGCGTTTTATAAAGAACTTCTCGAAAATAGTTAAACCACTGTGCGAGTTATTACAGAAGGATAAGAAATTTAAGTTTGGCCTAAAATGTAAGGAGGCTTTTGACACGCTCAAGCAGAAATTGGTTTCCGCCCCTATAGTGCAAGTGCCAGATTGGAAATACCCTTTTGAAATTATGTGCGACGCAAGCGAACGCAGTGTGGGGGTCGTGTTGGGGAAAAAGATAGACAAAGAGCCTCATGTCATTTACTATGCCTCAAAAACCTTAGATGCTGCACAAAGCAACTACACCACTACGAAAAAAGAACTCTTAGCAGTTGTATTCGCTTTAGATAAATTTCGACCTTATTTATTGGGATCTAAAGTGATTATTTTTTCTGACCATGCAACTCTTAGGTATTTGATCGCAAAGAAGAAGGTGAATCCAAGGCTCATTAGATGGATTCTGCTGCTTCAAGAATTTGAGATCGAAATTCGTGACAAAAAGGGATGTGAAAACTTGGTGGCTGACCACTTGAGTAGGATAAAAACTCAATTTGATGATATTCCTATAAAGGATGAGTTCCCTGATGAAAGCTTATTTTTGACCGAGGCTCACTATCCATGGTATGCAGATATAGTTAATCTCTTAACCACAGGATCATTACCCATTGAGTTAACACGTTCCGTGAAGAACAAGCTTAGAAGGGAAGCTCGATATTACATTTGGGATGACCCATACCTGTGGAAACACTGTTCAGATCAGATAATAAGATGATGTGTTCCAGAAATTGAGGTAACCTCTATCCTTACTTTTTATCATACAGAAGCTTGTGGAAGTCACTTTGGCCCCAAACAGACAGCTCACAAGGTATTGGAGTGTGGGCTATATTGGCCCACAATTTTTCACAACGCATATAACTTCTGTAAGTCTTGCGATAAATGCCAACATACAGGTAACATCACTAAACGAAATCAAATGCCCCTATCTCTGATTCATGTATGTGAGATTGTTGATGTATGGGGCATCGATTTCATGGGCCCATTTATATCTTCATTTGGAAACGTATATATAGTTCTTGTAGTAGACTATGTTTCTAAGTGGATAGAAGCAAAGTCTACTCACAATGATAATGCTAAAACTATTGTGGAGTTTCTAAAACAAACTATTTTTTCTAGGTTTGGCACACCTCGAGCTTTGATCGGTGATCGTGGTACCCACTTTTGCAACAAGGTTATGGAGGCACTATTATCAAAATATGGAGTTCATCATCGTATAGCAACAGCCTACCATCCCCAAACAAACGACTTAGCAAAGATTTCGAATAAGGAGATCAAGTCCATTTTGGAAAAAACAGTTCGGCCCAACTGAAAGGATTGGAGTCTTCAGCTTAATGACGCGCTTTGAGCCTATCAAACGGGGTATAAAGGTCCAATTGGCATGACCCTGTATCGACCTGTTGTTGGAAAAGCGTGTCATCTACCAGTAGAACTAGAGCTTAAGGCTTATTGGGCTATTCGACAATGTAACATGGAGCTAGAGCCCGCAGGGAAGACAAGGAAATTAGACATTCAAGAATTGGAAGAAATTCGTAATGATACCTAGGAGAATGCTCACATTTATAAAGATAAAACAAAACTATTTCATGATAGGAAAATAGCTTAGAAGCATTTCTCGGTCGGGCAAAAAGTTTTGCTTTATAACTCTGTATTAAAGTTATTCCCAGGTAAGCTTCAATCTCGGTGGCAAGGATCTTTTATTGTGACCCAAGTATTCACACATGGTGTAGTTGAAATAGAGAGTGAAGAAACAGGGAAGCAGTTCGTAGTCAATGGCCAACGGTTGAAGCCATTTTACAAAAATTTTTAGGCCTACACGGTCGAAAAAATCCAGTTAGAGCCATCATAGAACCATTCACGGCGTCGAGCTAATAACGTTAAACAAGCGCTTGTTGGGAGGGAACCTAATTTTTATTTTTATTTTTTTATTTTATTTATTTTATCTTATTATTTTATTTATTATTTTCAGATATTAATAAAATTCTCTTCTTCTAGGTGAACCAAGATGAAAACAGAGAGCAAAAGGAGAAAAGACAAAAAAACCTACAGCCAATCAGCCCATAACCTTGCAGCAAACAACCCACTCAAGCCTAACCTTCGATGACCGTTGAACAACACCTTGAGCGTATCTCGGCTCAACTCGACACTTTTGGCCAGCAACTAGCGGATCTCATTGCCATTATACGCGAACGATAGTAATTACACGGGGAGTTCCTCTACACATTTTTCTCCTATTTTATTTATTCCACATCGAGGACTATGTATTTTAAGTAGTGGGAGGCATTCCTCATTATTTCTGTCATTTTAGATGCTAAATTTTTTTTTGTTGCTGCTGATTTGGTTGTTGCTGCCCATCTAATTTTTTTTAAAGAATATTTTGTCTCTTTTCATGCCCAAGTATTTGACCACGACTTGCCCACTGTTTGACCCACATGCATGGTTCTTATCTACTGAGTTAATTATGATTTTGCTTGACAGATTTCATCTCCACTGTTTTATTTCTTTTAGTTTAAATAATTATGATTAATGGAGTTAACCCTATCTTGATTTTGGTAAATTTGATTAAGTCTAAATACAAGAGGACACTTAATACAATTGCATGCTCAAAATATGTTCATGACTATTAAGGTGATTACTAAAACTTATTTTTGACACTTAATTATTTTTCCTTAGTCCTCCAAAATTAAATTTTCGTTTAATAATAATGTTTCCGTGGTTATGAGTGCAGTTTAAGACGTGACTAGTTGAGAAATCGGGGTAGGGTGCGTGGGTTGTCATCCTATTTCGCGTCAAAAGGTTATGTGACGTGTTAGGTAAAACTCTGCTAACCGGAATTAATTTCTAAGAATGTGTTGGGCTGAGTAACCGGGGTGAGGTGCTTGGCTGTCATCTCTCTTCCCGTCAAAAGGTTCGATATGTTCTTAGGAATAATAAAATTAGGAATGTGCTGGGCTGAGTAACCGAGGTGGGGTGCTTGGTTTGTCATCTCTCTTCGCGTTAAAAGGTTCGATATGTTCTTAGGAATAATAAAATTAGGAATGTGCTGGGCTGAGTAACCGGGGTGGGGTGCTTGGTTTGTCATCTCTCTTCGCGTCAAAAGGTTCAGTATACTCCTAAGTGAAAGTAAATAAATAAAATTGAAATATTAAAAAAATGCATTAATAAAATTTGGAGACTAAAGGGAGAAATAAATAAGGTGTCTTGATAGGTTTGGTAAATTACCTAATTTTCATAAAATAATCCAAGTCAATCCTAACAGTTGTGTGTGTTAATTGAAACCCTTTTTCAGTTTTACTTAAATCAAGCTAAGGGTTCTCTTTATTTTTTCGTATGCATTTTTTCTAATTTTTATAAAACTTTGGAGTAGTATTTCTTTTATGACAGAATTTAATTTTCACAGTGGATACGAACCATACTTAAGGGCAAGCATGGGCTAAGTGGGGGAATTTGATAATACTCTAGAACGACATATTTTATGTGCTAATTGCATGATTATTTTGAGTATGATCCTACTAATTTGGATTATTTTGTGATCTTTTTTCTTTTAGGGACTAAATTTAAGACAAAAGTACATTTAAGGGCGAAAAGTGCAAATTTGAAGAAATAATGGGCCAACATGCAAAGGAAGAGGGAAGTGGTGCCAAAAATGCAAACATGGAAGACCCCAAGACTAAAATGCAAAAGAAGAGATTTTGTAGCACAAGACTCTATTTTAATTTCAATTATATTAGGATAATTATTAAGGATTTTTATTTAGATTTAATTTTAGGATTTATTTTCATTTATCTTTAATTATCTTTATTTATTTGTATTTATCTTTTAGTATTTAATTAGGAATTGGCTAGGTTTTCTAGTACTATAAATAGGGGATGGAGTGGCACATATTGATCAACTCTTTTTCCTGTAAACACTCCCTCTCCCAAAAACTCTGTCTTTTATTCTCTCTATATTTTCTTCAATAAAAATCTCATTTCTATTATATTTATTTCTTTCCCAAAAATCATGAGCCATTAAACCAATCTAGCCGAAGGTTGTCAAAATTCCCCAAAAAGGTTCATGAGGCTTAGAACCTGCACTTAGCCTTCACAAAAGGGTATTCATCGCTTCTCCGCATTACGGGGCTGACGCTTCCGTCCATATCCTTTAATAGGTGATCTTTTTAACTTGTGCAAGGAACGACCGCTTTGTACGTTTTGGGAAGGTTGCACAGTCGGTTCGTTGGCTTTCTGCGTCAAAGGTTGGCGAATTCAAGAGACAAAACGGCGTGGTATTCGCCGTTGGGAAGTGATGATCTAGCAGAAGATAGTCCTACAAAAGCGATTATTAGCTAGAGTCAGGCTCCACCAAATTTTAAGTCTAAATCCTTGGAGCTGGTGGTTGTAGGCGTCCTCTTCCACTATAACTGCTTACCTTGCTTGAGAAGGGTTACTTAAAAGCCAAGGATTAAACCCAAGGCGGATCGAGACAACCGGAGGCTGGAATCTTGCCACATAAGAAACTCTCTATTTTCAAACTTTGTTTATTTTTATATTCTCCATTTTAATTTTCACAATTTATTTAATTTCGCAATTTCAATTCAACTTTAAATTTTGTTTTTATTTTTTTTCAGATCGAAATTCTTAATTCTGTTTTTATTTTTATTTTTTAGGAACGTAGGTTTTCTTGGCCAAGAAATTGTCCAGGATTTCAAGAAATGAGTATTCGTACAATCTGGTCCCTGAGGATTCGACCCTACTTCCCGTTTACTGTTATTTTTATTATTTTACAAGGAATATGATATTTTTGGTGCTCTCAATGACGCATCAATACACTTGTGAGGTTTTGAGGAAAATGAAATTAGGATCAAGTAACCTATCTACCTTAGCCTCACCTGTGTTTGATTGAGAGAATTATCAAGCATGGGCCCTGAGAATGCAAGCATATATAGAGAGTTGTGATTATTGGGAAACTATCGAGGAAGTCCATGAGGTGACTCCACTTCCTAAAAATCCAACTATGAACCAGATCAAAATGCACAAGGAGAGAACCACCAAGAAGGCAAAGGCAAAGGCTTGTCTTTATGCTGTTGTTTCACCAGCCATATTTAATAGAATTATGGCTTTTAGATCAGTGAAGGAGATATGGGACTACCTCAAGGCTGAGTATCAATGAGATGAGAGGATCAAGAGCATGAAGGTATTGAACTTGACAAGAAAATTCGAGAGGCTACAAATGAAGGATTCTAATTCAATCAAAGAATACTTAAACAAGCTGATAGGTATTTCCAATAAGGTAAGAGTTGTTGGGACTGATCTCTGTGATTCTAGACTGGTGCAAAAAATACTTGTCTCTGTGCTTGAGAAATATGAAGTAACAATTGCGTCTTTGGAGAACACCAAAAATTTGACTCAGTTGAGAGTAATGGAGTTTATCAGTGCTTTACAAGTTCAAAAGCAGAGGAGATTAATGAGGCAGGAGGGAAGCATAGAAGGAGCTTTGAAGGCTAAGATGTAGCAAAGTGAGAAGAAATGACCAAAAGTGGAATAGGAAGCAGAGTGGTGGTAGTAGTGGTTTAGAAACTATTGCAAAAGGTAATGGTATTGGAAATTCTCACAAGTATTCTTCATGTAATTTTCGTGGAAAACAAAATCATCCTCATTTTAGGCATTGAAGAAGGCTAGATGTAAAGTGCAAAAGGTGTAACTTGATGGGGGCACACTGAGAGGTTCTATAAAGAATAAAAAAATTAGCAGCAAAGTGGAGCACATGCTGCAGTTAAAGAAGAAGAGGAACAACTATTTTTTGTCTCTTGCTTCTCGTCAAGTACTCCATGTGAAAATTGGTTAATTGATAGTGGTTGCATCAATCACATGACTTGTGATGAGAAGTTGTTAAAGATCTTGACAGGTTATTAAAGTCGAAAGTAAGGATAAGAAATGGATAATACCTAGAAGTGAAAAGAAAATGCATAGTAACAATAGAGAGTTGTACTAGAACTAAGTTGATTTCAGATGTTTTGTTTATATATGAGATTGATCAAAAGTGTGGGGCAATTGATAGAAAAGGGATTCAAGGTAATATTTGAAGAAGGAATGTGTCTAATCCTTGACTCTTGCGGTAATGTATTGTTTAGGATCAAGATACAAAAAAAGAGTTTCTCATTGAATCCACTCGGGGAGGAGCAAGTGGTATTCAAGTGTCAAGTCAGTGACTCTGAATTGTGGCACACTTTCATCACAAAGGTTTGCAGTTCATACAGAAAAATGATATGGAAATTGGGCTACCAATTTTGGAGGAGTCAAGTTCGAGATGCTAAGCTTGCTTGACTGGAAAATAAACAAGGTTGCCTTTCAAAAACTCAACTTAGAGAGCCAAAAAGAAGTTACAGTTGATTCACACTAATCTATGCGGTCCACAAGCAACTCATTCATTAAATGGCAGCAGGTATTTCATTATTTTTATTGATGATTTTACTAGAATGTACTGGATTTATTTTATGAAGCAAAAATCTGATGTTACTGATGTGTTTTTTAAGTATAAAAGATGGGTTGAGAATCAAAGTGATTGTAAGATTCAAGTTGTCATTTTTGATAATGGGACAGAATATACCTCACAAAGCTTCAATACTTTTTATGAGGTTGGAATAGAGCATCAACTCACTGCTCCTTACTCTATACAACAGAACAGAGTTAGTGAAAGGAAAAACAAGACCATTAGGGAAATAACTAGGTACATGCTGCATGAGAAGTCTCTACCTAAGGAGTTTTGGGCGAAGACAGCTAACATAGTAGTATTTTTGCTAAATATATTGCCTACAAAGGTATTGGAGAAAAAAAACACCCTATGAAGCTTGGTTTGAAATGAAGCCAACTTTGAAGAATTTGAAGGTATTTGATTGTTTATGTTTCTATCATGTTTTATAGGTTAAGAAGGACAACTTAGGAGAAAAATCTGAGCATGGAATATATGTTGGTTATAGTTTTGTGTCAAAAGCCTATAGAATTTGTCAACCTCAAACAGGGAAAATGATTACGAGTAGAGATGTTTAGTTCTTAGAAGATGAGCAGTGGGATTGGACAAGTGATGCAGAAGAAAGAAAACAAGAGTTCTCTCTTAATCCTAATGAACTGGTGGATGATATACCAATTAGAAGTATAAGATCATTGAGTGAAGTTTATCAAAGGTGTAGTGTAGCTATTCTTGAACCTATAGGGTATGAGAAAGCCAAAGATGATAAGGAGTGGATGGAGGTAATGAAGGAAAAGTTAGGTATGATAGAGAAAAACCAAACATGGGAACTAGTTGAAAGGCCTGCAAACAAAAAAGTAATTGGAGTAAAGTGGGTTTTGAGGACCAAACTTAATCCTGATGGCTCAGTGAACAAGTACAAGCCTAGGTTGGCGATGAAGGGATATGCACAGATTTGATAAGTTGATTTTTTTAAAACTTTTGCTCTTGTGGCAAGAATGGACACAATTTTGATGCTTTTGGCTATGTCAACTCAACAAGGTTGGATGGTGTTTTAGTTAGATGTGAAGTCAGCATTTCTGAATGGGGTATTGGAGAAAGAAATATATGTTAAGCAACCAGAGGACTTCATCACACTAGGTCAAGAAGGGAAGGTTGTCTGTTAAGAAAGGCTCTCTATGGATTGAAACAAGCTCCCAGAGCATGGTACAACAATATAGATGAACATTTACTAAACTTAGGCTTTGTACAGGCCTGGTTGAATCCACTCTCTATGTAACGAATTCAAGTAAAAATCTAATCATTATATCTCTCTATGTAGATGACATGTTGGTGACAGGAAATGATGCAACTCAAATTGAAGTATTCAAGAAGGATATGATAGAGGCATTTGAGATGACTGATCTTTGTGAGATGCATTACTTTTTGGGAATGGAGATCAAGCAAAGTCAAAATGAGGTGTTCCAAAAAAAGTACATGAAGGAGATTCTGAAGAGGTTCCATATGGAAGAGTGAAATAGTGTGATCACTCCAATGTGTAACGGCTTGATTTTGGGCCCAATCGAAACAATGTTTTTGAAACCACTAATCCGAGGTCAGATAAATTATTTTTAATATTATTTTATGTGTTGTGGCATGATTATATGACAGTATGAAAATTTTGGTAAATTAATTTTAGCGATTTCATGCTTAATTGTGAAAAATGACTAAATCGCATAAAGTGCAAAAGTCCTATTTTGATAGCTAAGGGTGTCAAATAGCTAAAAAAACCAAAATTGGGGGTCTTTAAAGTGAAAATAAACCCATTAGAAGCTGACGACCAGTCATAGGGGACAAGAAATTCAAATGGTCAAATAGGTAGGTGACTTAATGTATAATAAAATATTACCCTAGTGTCTAGCCATGATCTTTTTCATTTCTTCCTTCTCTTCCACCAAAATTTTTAGCAAAAATGGGATTTTTGGGAGCTTGAAATTTCAGCAACTTGTAAGCCTCACAAGTAAGTGATCTTGATGGTTTTTCTTGATGATTTTTGTACTTTTAGAACCCTTGTAGCATGAGCTTTCAAATAAGAGGACTATTTTGAAAAATGGTTGAAAGTCTAGGGTTTTACCATGAGAGTGTTCATGTTGTTTTCTGAAATTTTAGGGAAGAAAATGAATCATGGTTGTGAAATAAACAACTTTTGTGAAGTAGTTTTCATGGAAACCCTAATTAATGACCATTTTGCATAAGTTGTAGTTGATAAATGTGTGAAATAATGAGAATTGTGGGCTGCTCCTAGTATAAAAAGTATTTGGCTAGGCTTGATTAATGAGAAAATGTGACAAAAATCAATTTTCACGTCTAGGGGTAAAATGGTTATTTTGTGAAAGTCTAAGGGTAAAATGGTCATTTTGTGAAAGTCTAAGGGAAAAATGGTCATTTTTTCCAATTATGAATTTTTGAGTACCTAGATTAATAAAATGATTAAATTTGTGAATTTTTATTATTATAGATCAAGAATTACAAAATCCAGGCCTAGACCGAGGAAAAGCAAAACAAGTGGACTAAGTCGAACTAGTCGTCTACATTTTGTAATCCGAGGTAAGTTGTGTGTTAATAATATGTCTTTATGATGTGTAATTGAGTTGATATGGCATAAATTGTCTTGATTTTGAATATGAGAATACACGTTGAGAAATTTACGTAGTAAAGACTTTCGTTGAACAGTTGGAATAAACTTGGATATTTTTACCGTGATAATGGGTGATATGTATGCTAGTGTAAGACCTATCTAGGACATGCATCAGCTACAGCATGAAAGCTAGTGTAAGACACGTCTGGGATATGCATCGGCCTCTAGATATTTAAGCCAGTGTGAGACATATCTGGGACATGCATCAGCCTCGCGATATACAAGCTGGTGTAAGACCTGTCTGGGACATGGCGTCAGCTTGTTGTGTGTCTGTGTAAGACCTGTTTGGGACATGGCATCAGCCTTGCTATATGAAAGCCAGTGTAAGACCATGTTTGGGATATGCCGTCGGCATTTTAACCCATGTTAGGGCTATTGAATATTCGATAGTATTCTAAATGGTTCAACAAAAGGTTTATGATTTATATTGAAAAGAGAAAAGTTATGATAAGGTGATGAGTGGTACAGGTACCTAATTGAAATGTATGAGATTTGGGCTCAATGTATGCAATATGAGTTGTATTGGATGGTGATGAGTAAGTTGTACATATGTTTATTTATGGTATTCATGAATAAGCTATGAAAAGTTATATGCATATCGTTCTATGATTAGTTGATGATTATTTTCATGCAACTTATTAAGCTTTATGCTTACCCTATTTCCTTTCCATTTTCTTATAGTGTCGCCAAAGTAGCTCAAGGATCATTGCCTACATCGGAGAAGCAAGTTACACTATCATCCGAAGCACTTGGTATAGTTAGATATTTTATTTTGATTATGGCATGTATAGGACCCTGACTTTTGAGTTTTGTGTCATTGTTAATTCGCCAAATGTGTTGGCTTACTTTAGCATTTGGTTCATTTTTGTATAAGGCCATGGAAAATGGCTAATATTGAAAGTTTATATATGAATACATGATAGTCTTTCATGAATGTGAAATTGTTGGCATGGAAGAAATGTATATAGGCCTTAGCTATGCTTGTTTGGCTGAGAAATCATATTAAGTTAGACTTTGATATGTTGGTTGGCATTAGATGGTGTTTCAGGGTGGCAAAAGGCTTGGTAGACAGCCTTATATTGTCCACACGGGTAGATACACGGGAATATGTCTAGGCTATGTGTGACACACATTTAGCCCCATGGGTGTGTTGTTTGGCCGTGTATCCCCTGCACGTAAAATTTGCAAGTCAGTATGCATGGTAGTAAATACACGGGCAGAGACATGGCCGTGTGTCTCAGCCGTGTGAGGACACGGCCTCTGGCCACGGGCGTGTGCCTTGGCCGTGTGCCCCTTATTGGATGCTGATGTTAGAAACAGAATGTCAACGTTTTTAGACACGAGTTAGGACACGGGCGTGTCATGACCGTGTGAGGGACACGGGCCATAGACACGGGCGTGTGTCAGGCTGTGTGAAAACCCCTGTAGGTTCGAATTTAGAATTTAATTCACACCGGCATGGGACACGGGCATATCCCTAGATGCTTAGGTCGTGTGTGTCACACGGGCCATTAGTATGGCCATGTTATAATGACCACACGGACGTGTTGCCCTTCCATACGGGCGTGCTCCCTATTTCAAGAGTTATTTTTCTAAAGTTAGTTAAAGGACCCGGGTTGGTCCAGAATGGTTTCCAATGGATGTTCGGGGCCTCATAGGCCCATATTAAGTAGTTTAGACAAAGTTCGAAAAAGTTTTCAATTTGACCGAGTCTTAATGATATTGAAATGATTGTATGCATGTGATTAAGTGTGGTAACGCCTCGTATCCCGTCCCGACGTAGGGCTCGGGTGTGGGGTGTTACACAATGAATCAGAAAAAAAAAATTCTGCAGATGAGAAGGTGTATATGAGTCTTGTTAGGTGTCTTATGTGCCTCACATCCACTAGGCTAGACATCATGTATAGTGTAAATGTTTTGTCTAGATTTCTCCATTGTACAAGTGAAATTCATATGATTGCTATAAATAGGGTGTTAAGATATTTGAATGGAACACTTGCATATGAAATAAATTTTAGCAAAGTTGAAAAGTTCAAGCTAATAGGTTATTTTGATAGTGATTGGGCTGGATCACTAGATGATATGAGAAGCACTTCAGGCTATGGCTTTGCGTTTGGCTCAGGTTATTTCTCTTGGTGTTCAAGAATGTAAGAGAGGGTGGCTCAATCACCTACAAAAGCTGAATTCATTGCAGCTACAACTATTGTGAACCAAGCCTTGTGACTAAAGAAGCTAATGGATGATCTACATTTGAAGCAAGAGGGGATTATAAAAGTATTTGTGGATAATTAAGTTACTCTAGCTATTTCACTTAATCCTGTATTTCATGGAAGAATAGAACATTTTAAAGTCAAGTATTATATGCTTAAGAAAGTACAGAAGACAGGTCAGGTAAAGCTGGTTTATTGCAGATCAGAGGACTAGGTGACAGATATTTTTACAAAGTCTTTCCATGTTAGTCGATTTGAGTTTCTTAGAAACAGACTTGGTGTCTACAGCACTTGAGTTAGGAGGAGAATGTTAGTGTTTCAAGGTTGCAACTATTTTTTTAAAAAAAATAAGACTACGCCCTAGGAAGATTTTGTTAGCTTGTTGGTAGGAGTAGAAATTTGAATTGTTTAGATTGTTACTTGGGACTTGTATATAAGGGCTTTGCTAATCAATTATATCATCCCTTCATTCATATTTTTTTTCTATGCTTCAATTAGTTCTTTACTAAACCAATATTTTGAAATAACAGATGATGATCTTGATATCCTATTTTTACATTATCCTTTCTCACGATGCTGTTTGGTTTGGCAGCTCTATTGGTCCTTAAGACCACTGATCCTCATCAATTTTCCTTATCAGAATTCATTTTTCATTGTTGGAATCTTACTACTGAGATTAAATGGAAGTGACGTGAGTTTTCCTGAGGAAAAAGCATACATTGGCATGGGAGATATACACCTTGGTTACAGTTGTCAAAGTTACCAATGAAGTTTCATGGGATTAGATGGTAAGGGAAACTAGTAACTGGCCAACTGCATCTGCAAATTGGTATGTAAATTTCCTTTTTGTCTGCTACTACCTGATCTTTTTTTTTCTTCCTTCTATATGTTTTTATATTCTAAGAAAATACAATAATTTTACTTTGATCAACAGTATTTACATATGAAGTAAACTCACTGTTACTGTCCCACAATCTCTGATATTGGACAACGTGCAATCTATTGAAGGTGCGGGGGCGGCTAAAAATTAATTAATTAATGCACATGTAAAATCTCAAAACTAATCTTGCCAAAAAAAATCTTCAGAAAATTAAAATAAGTGGGGTCATCATTATAAATTTTTATTATATCTATTTTTTTAATATAATATTTAAAATTATTCATAATATATTTTTAATCCTTAAATAAAAGATAATACATTTTAATAAACTCAAATTCATAATTTTTTACATTGGTAATAATATTAATATTAATTGGGTTAATATTTAATTAACAAAATGAATAAACTTAATTAAATTGTAATTATTGTTATTTGTTAACGTTGCACAAAACGAGTAATATCCGCTCGAATTTTCCTTTAAAGGAAAAAAGGAAAGAAAAAGTAGAGGAATGCATTAGTTTCATATTAAATAAAATATCTTTTAATTTTGAAACGACTATATTACACATTACAGGAAAAACGATTCCTTTCTTGGGCTTCGTGAATATGCTTCATTGTTTATGTTAATTGAATTTGAGCAAAAGGCACACACAAGAAAAAAAAATGAAAAACACTAAAATATTGAGTAAGCTGATTTATTAGTCGTTTGCTTTTACTATTATTAGTCGTTTAGTGTTAAACATGAATATGATATCTCATTTCACCATTCACGGGGGCAAAAAATCTGCAGAATCTTAAAAAGGCTGATTCATGAAAAGTTAGTCATTAAGTAACTCAAATATTTTATAAGGTATAGTAAAATTGTAAAAAATAAATATTGATTTTTCAAAGTTATTTATAAAATAAATAATAATGCTAGTGTATAACAGTTATTTATACAATGTAATTCTTATTTTAAAATTTTATAATTTAAGATTTTTTACTTCAATAATATAAAATAAATACTAAAATAGGATAACAATATTAATATTCACGAATTTATATAATTCTATAATAAATAATTAGTGTCGCTTAACCAATCGGTGGCACTCCTTTCTTCTTAAAAAATTATCTTTTTGCGTGTAGCCTGACTAATCAGTGATACTCGTATTTCAAACTCAAAATACCTGCTTTTTATATATGTATAAGCATAAAAATAAAAATAAAAATTTATTAGTGCTGCCAACATATCAAGCGACACCCTATTATTTTTAATAAAATATAATTTTTTTAAGTTAAAAAGAAACTGATCGAATAATTTTCAAATATTAGAACTTGAACCCGTGACCAACAAGTCACATTCGCAACAGGCCGTCAAGTCGGTGCTACTAGACACAGGCTCAAGTTCCAATACCCAAAAAATTATTATAACAATTTTTCAAGCTTGAAAAAGTTAATATAAATAAATATAATTTTTTATTATTATAAAAAGGGTTGATTTGGTCCCACCCCCCAAAACAAATTTTTTCTCCTGTTGAAGGTCCCCTTCCCCACCACCGAAGGTAAGTTCTAAATTTCCCCTTCCTTTGTTTTTTCTTTTTTTTTTAGTGTAATTAATTATTTTAATAGTAGTTTAGTATTTTTAAAGTATGTTATTTCATTAAGAAGTTAGTACTTATTATTCTTGAAAATCAAAATTTAATAAATTAGTTATATTAGTAGATGTTTGTATTAATTAATTTGTATCTTTGATTTTTTTTTTATATATTACAAACACTTGAATGGTCCCTCCTTTCCTCCCCACGATTGAAGATCTCCCAAAACAAACTAGGTATTTATTTATTTATTGCTATTATTATAATTATTATTAATAGATTAGAATTGTGTTAAAAGTTTGACTTTTTTCAGGTATTCAAGGCTTTGTTTTCAGCTTTATAAGTATACTAGCCTTTGGACTATATCCATTGAACCATATCTAGTTATACTATATTTCACATTTTTATTGGTTGATATTATTTTTATGATAAATTGAGATAAAATTAATAGTTTAAGTATCAGTACTAAGCGTGCTTTTTATATTATTTATTTGTTAAGTTGAATATTAAAATTTTAATTGTTTTTGCAAATATCGATATAAGTTCTTTAATTACCGCAAAGATCACACAGTTAGGACGGTCCATTTACCGATAAGAGAATATTCTAATGTTGTATGTATTTTTTGGCATAGTTGCACATAATTTTTTATTTAATTGTGAGATATTAACCAATTTTTTAATATGATTAGGGTCCGTACCGCATGACCATGGTCCGAGCTACCAGTTGGACGAATGAATTATGCCCTATTTAGATGTCATGACATTTGGATCAGTAGCATTAGTGTGCTCGAGCTGAGGGGCGACTTAACATTGACACTAGTTGAGCGATGGTGGCTAGAGACACACAACTTTTATTTACTGTGTGGGGAATGCACCATCACACTAAAGGATGTCGCAATGCAATTAGGGCTCCTTGTGGACGGTGATGCGGTAATCGGTTCAAGCGGCATAGCAAATCTTGCGGCACTCTACTATGACTTGCTTGGACGCTCTCCCAGTGATGGTATCGACAAATTTACGGGTTTAAAATTTTCGTGACTGAAGGCAAATTTTAAAACATTATCGGATTATGCGATCGAGATGGAGAAGATACAGGCTGCTTGGGCCTATATACTACAACTTATAGGGGTACTTATGTCGGATTCCAATAATAATAAAGTCCACTTGATGTATCTGCCTTTACTTAGTGATTTGCAAGGTGCCCATTCCTACAACTGAGGTTCGGCAGTACTAGCGATGCTATATCGTGAGCTTTTTCGGGGGAAAAAACACAAAACTGTCGATATAGGTGGCTTCCTGATACTACTACAATCTTGGGTGCTATACATGATGCCATTTCTAGCATCAGTGGGTCACCAAAGTACATGTGTTTCCCACTTGTGAATAGGTAAAAAAAATTTTAAATTTGGATCAAGAATTTTTTCATGAAAATATTTTCTAACGAGTTTGGTTTATATTTTTAGATGGTATACTTGTCCGAACATCGAAAAGTCAGAAACATTCATTATATACCGACAGATGGTCGAGGCACACACCGAGGATAGGGTAATTTATTTTAAAATAATTAAATTATATTAATGCTATATAATTAGTTTATATATTAAATTACGCTATAATTATTATTTTAATCATGTGTTTAATTGTGCAGTTCGTGTGGATGTTGTATATTGCGCTGGATGTTGCTTCCTTCATTTCTCCGTCGACTAGAGCACATGCAATCATGTGGTGTGTTAATGCACCCATTATCAATTTTCAAATGGCAGAGTGGTATGCTGGGGATTGGGTGCTTTGTCCATTCGGGTGTCGTCAACATGCTCCTGATGTTCCTATACAATTGGGAAAAGATGTCCACGGAATTGACAAGAAAGGGAAACATGCAAAGAATTGGGCATTAGAGCATCAACCATATATTGTGTTGTGGAACGCCCGATTGGAGAGAAGGCCTTATTTGAAATCATGTTTTCCTAATTTCACTCCATCGAGGGACTACCAGCAGTGGTATGTGCGGAATGGGTTGCCCTAGTTATATGGTGGTCGATTGATGTTAGTCCCTCAACATATGGAATGGCGAGGTCCCCTACAAAGCCGTCCTGACGGCCTACCACGGATGTGACCTGTCGGTCACGAGCCCGAGTTCCAATACCTAAAAATTATTAGATCTATTTTTTCAGCTTAAAAGAAATTACATTTTATTAAGAAATAATAGGGTGTCGCTTGACAGATCGGCGACATTAATAAAAAATATTTTTTTCCTTTTTATGCTTATACATGTAAAAAAAATATGTATTTTGAGTTTGAAATACAAGTGCCGCCGATTGGTCAAGTTGCACCTAAAAAAAATAAATCTTTTAAAGAGGAAAGACGTGCCGCTGATTGGTCAGGCGACACTAGTTATTTACTACAGAGTTTGCCTATATTTGTGAATATTAGTGTCGTTATCCCATTCTAGTATTTATTTATTTATATTATATTATTGAAGTAAAAAACTTTATTTAAAATGTAACTCGATGGATTCTTAACTAAATTAACATATTATTATTATTATAATAATGAAAAGGAGGTGGATTAAAAAATATATATTTATTAAAAAGAAATATGAATTAAAATAAGGGGGAAAATGTTAATAGGGGCGGTTTATGGTTGATTAATATGATATTTAAATGAAGTATGATTGATAAAAAAGATTTAAAATGAGTCTTTGTAAATGCCGATGAGTTGAATCCTGTTGTAATATATCACGTCACTACTATTATGATTGTTGAAATTAGGTATAAATTTGGATTGGGGAATATGGGTTGTTTATAATATTTAGGATTAATTAATATTGCATTTGGTATACCACCAAATAGGTAACAAGTTATTTGATTTGTCTCTTGTAAGTCGGTGGGCTTCAGGATGTCTTCTTGCAAAGTAATGAAACGTAATTTAATTGTTAGAAAGCAGTTCATTCACTCCAGAAACAACACGCAGTGATTCATCTAATGAAATTAAAAAATATAGCAGTTAAAATAAATAAATAAAACAATAGCAGTGCTGGATCTAACATTAATTCAAAGTGAAACTAGTGCTTAAAGGAAATAGAGAAGCAAAAATAAAAATACCATGTATATATTGAAACACTACCAGGAAATGACCGAGCAGTGAGTGAGGGATAAGACTCTAAACCCTAAATTCGAAAAGAAAGAAAAAGAATCAAGACAAGAAAAGGGTGGAGCTGGATTCATCGCTTGGTTTGTCTTGACTGGGCTTTTTCTTTTGCTTCTTGTAAGGGATCCCCCTTGCCTTGGCTTGACTTTCCCTCACCTCTCTTAGATAAACTCGAATAGCACCGGTGGCAAAAGGGTTGGACTCAGGTGACCCTCCATTTTCTTCATAGGCAGCTCGAAGCCTCCCAATAAGAGCATCAAGGCTGCCCCAAGCTTGCCTAAGGGGGCAAGTGCAAGGAGCAGGTGGTTCAGGCTGTCCGTAGAACATGCAACTTTGGAGGTGAACCTTGGTCTTCCCGAACTGATCCAGATATCGCAGGAAGTCTAAGACATGGTTGGAATTGCACTGTGAAAGAGGAACCGGAGGCCGCTGGTTCTTCAAGTACTGACCGAAAGTATTCCAGTCCCTTCTCTTCTGGGACTCATATCGGCTAGGTGTTGGGGGTTGGTGGTGATCGGCAATCAAGGATGATCCTTCGGTTATATCCTTCCCTCTCTCACTGGACATATCGTTGAGATGGATGTGTATGTTTGTTGTTAAGGAAGGCAGGCAAGTAGAAATAGGGGGGCCGGGAAGCAAGGTAAGGGAGAGGAGGAACATGAAGTTCACATCATGGGGCAACCAAGACACGCCATTGGGCCATAAGACGCTGCTTTCTCTCCCTCTTTTTTATCATCTTTCATTTCTGTACATTCTCCTCTATAATTATACTATAAAATTAGCTATGTATTTTCCCTATTAATCCAATGCAATAATTGATGTTATTTGTCTATACATTAAGCTCTTATCATGTTACTTTTGAACTACCTTTTAACCCCTATTGCCCTCTGTGATTTCTTTCTTCTTTTTTTTTTGTATACCAATGAAAAAGTAATAAATCAATATATCTTAAAATGATAACCTCGTTGACAGCATGTACGTGATAACTTTTCTAAATCAAACGCCACAAATCAAGACTAGAAACATGTAACTCCTCTTAGGGGTGGGGGGGCCAAAATTACGTATCAAAACAATATTTTTAAAGCCAAAATTGTAATATGGATTTACTTTAAATATATTTGTAAAATTATAATATTTGTTATATTCGAAGAACATAAAATAAAATAAAATAATAATTTTTTGAGATATAATGTATGTTATAGAGTTTTTTTTTATATTTAAATGTTACATATTTAAAAGCACAAATTTAATAAAAAAATTATAAGTAATAAGCTAAAACAAATATATATAATTGTAAGTAAATTCAAAATTTTCGATATTTATGGCAAATCGATAAAGTTACGTTTAAATCTAGAAAACAAATTTCTTGGCTGATTACTTAAGTATTAGGAATTAGTATCATTTACATTGATTAACTTTTAGATAGTACAATTTTTTTTAGAATTAAACCATTAAAAGGTTATAAACTATATATAGAGAGAACTAAGTATAAGCTCTAAAATCTGTAAATTTGCAGTTACGCCGCCGCCATTGATTTGTCATCAGATCATTTGAGCAAAAAGAATTTCACAAAATTTTTTTATGGCTTCTGCATCGTTGACTTCATTGGAGGACAAAGTTACCAAGAAAGTTCGTATACATAATAATGGTTGACTTCATTGGAGGACAAAGTTACCAAGAAAGTTCGTATACGTAATATTGGTCTGGGGAGGATGATCATTTTATGGTTGTGGATGAGGATGGAAATCCCAATGGGTTTGATAAGCTATCTAACTCACGGTTATCTTTCAAAGACATGTTGCTTGGGGTTTCAAGGGATGCGAAATAAAGTTTGCACGATCAAGATAATGATGATCTACAGTTACTCGATGGAGATGTGACTATTGGAATAGAAAACGAACTACTTTCGGTTCGTTTTTCTGAAATGGTTCATCAGATTTTATATCTGAGTATGTCTCATACGATTGTGGTTAAGCTTTTGGGAAGGTAACTAGGTTTCGAGGCTCCTTCTAATAAGATTTATCACCTTTGGAAACTTTCCACTCCATTTAAAATTATGGATTTGGAAAATGATTATTTCATGGTAAAATTCCAAGTGGAAATGAATTATATTCAGGCTCTCACAAAAGGATCATGGATTGTTTTTGGGAATATTTAACGGTTCAACCCTAGTCGGAATTCTTCTCAATTAGTCAACCTTATCCGTCGAATGTGGTAGCTTGGATTTGCCTTCTGGTCATCCCCTTTTTTTTATATCGGAAGAGTATCTTAACGAGTATTGAGGGAGACGATTGGTCATGCCATTAAACTTGATGATAATACTGGCAGTGCACATCAGAGTCGATTAGTTCATATGGCGATCCTTCTCGATCTTAACAAGCCTTTGGTTTCAAACATTAAGGTGGATGGTCAACTTCAGCGTGTAGAATATAAGTCTATCTTGAATATGTGTTTTTCATGTTGGCGTTTTGGACACTTGAGAGAATCTTGTTCTTTTGTCCCTGGCCATGATGGACAAAATATAAAGAGGATTGTACAAATGGCAAACCAAAGGAACCAAGAAGCTCTGGTTATGGCCAAAAATAAGAAAGAGTTGGACATGTTTGGGCCTTAGATGGTAGTTGATCGCTAAAATAGTAGACCTAGACGAAAACTAGTGGCTGGCCGGGAAGGAAGGAAAACGTCAGATTCGTAGGGATCTCGCTTTAAGGCTTTCCATGATTTACGGGATGAAAGTCAAATTAATGTTAGGGATTCTGATCCCATTGATCTAGCTAGACTGAAGGGAAAAGGGGTTGCCATATATAACAACCCTTTAGGTGAAGAAGGGTCAACACATACGGAGAATAACGCACAAACTTTCTGTCTTTATGTTTCAAGCCTAAATGTTAAGGCGATTGCTATAGGTTAGGGCCCAGAGAAGAAACAGGTTGCTAAGGACTGGGGCTTGGCTGGACCGCCTAAGAGGGGCTCTAGGTCTGTTAAGTTAAATAGGCATCCCATGGCTGCTAGCTTCAACAATTCCGAACCAAATTCCATCTTCCCTTTAGCTAATGTGAGTGTTATTAATTCTAGGGACATTTTAAATCAACTTTCGAATGAGAACTCAA
Source organism: Gossypium hirsutum (assembly GCF_007990345.1). NCBI lineage: Eukaryota > Viridiplantae > Streptophyta > Magnoliopsida > Malvales > Malvaceae > Gossypium > Gossypium hirsutum. The sequence continues at coordinate 88,975,128 of NC_053433.1, read as the reverse complement.
GCAGGGAAATTGTTCCATTGATGCAAGGGCCAACCCATGAACTTGTGGAAAAGACAGTTGCGACGATTTTAAACCTGGATTATTATTCAATCATTAATTTTGTTAAAAATCGGAATCTTAATATTCTCATGGGAGATATGATTTTTGTTGATCCTTTACCAACGCATGATGAACATTTTAATATTTTGGCTTCGTTGAAAATTGAGGATCCTAAACGTTTGTGGAGAGGTTCCCACACCCTACGTGGTAAAGGAAGCAAATTTAAGGTGAATGCCTCTGCTCGTGAGTTCGTAGCTGAAGAGATGACCACAGTTGTAGACAGAATCGGGTTTGATAGCCTAGTTACGGATTTAAATTGTTTACAGGGGACTCCGTTGGGTTCCAGAAAAGCGACCAACTTGGATGTTTAAGGTGGGTTTGTTGAATGTTTCTTTTATCTTCATTTTTTTATCTAATGCTACCAAGCCTTTTTGTTTGGAATTGTCAAGGATGTGTGTCTCCTAAGTTTGTTCGAATGGTTAAAGATTACTTTGTTATTTTGAGGTTGATGTTGCGTCTTTCCTTGAGACTCGAGTTAGTGGTTTAAAGGAGAATAGAATCATAGAAAGAATTGTTTTGGATTGTTCCCATAGAATCGAAGCTCGAGGTTTTGTAGGGAATTTATGGGTTTGTTGGAAAAATAGTGTCCAGGTCCAAATTCTCTTAAATGATCCACAATTTATTCATCGTCATTTGGGGAAGAAGTTGGGATCGATAAATTTTCTAGTGACTTTTGTTTATGGTTATTCAGATTAACAGAAACGTAAAGCCTTATGGGATTGTTTGGATCAAGTTGCTCATTTCATTAATAAGCCTTAGGGTTTGTTGGGGGATTTCAGTTCGGTGCTTTTTCGGGATGAAAAGATAGGGGTTGCCCAATTTTTTCTAGACATAAGTTTTTCCATAATTTTGTTCATAGCAATGGCTTGAGGATCTTGGCTTCAAAGGTCCCTAATTTACTTACAGAAGAGGGGCAATTTTTGAAAGACTTGGTCGAGTAATTGGAAATAGATTTTCATCTTCCTCAACTAAAATTTGATCAAAGACCCATTTTATTATCCATGAGTTCTCATAGTTAAGTATTTCAACCTAGACCTTTTCACTTTCTAGCTTTTTGGATATCTCATCCAAACATCCTATTAAAAAAGAACCAATTTACTGTTCCCAACCACCCAACGAAAGGATTCATTCCTAACACATTTTGAAACGTCCTCGAATTTTGAGTTATCCTAATGCCATGCCACACTAGCGACATCTCTTTTAGATTAGACGCTTTGAATCTCCATTGTTAAGGAAGAGAGTCTTACTTAGAATGAATAAATTTCCTCTACGGAGCACTTTTTTTTGTAGCAAACCTCTATCCCTATTTAGCCATAAGTGTAACACTCTTAACCCATCATTTTCGTCGGATTAAGGTTACGGAGCATTATTGTACAATCGAAAAAATTCAAACATTTTATCATTCAATAATTTAAATCACATCATAAACCATTCATATACATGCATATTGTCACTAAATCGAGCCCTCGAGGCCCTAAAAATAGCTTAAAAGCAATTTGAGACCAATTTGAAATAATTTGGAAAGTTTAAGAAAAAGTTGCAAAAATTCAAAACAGGCCATGTGAAATCACCCTAGGCCGTGTAACTTTCGAATAAGGGATACACGACCATGTCGCAGCCCATGTCCTCACCCATGTAACTCTCTGAGTAGGGTTACACAACCGTGTCACACGCTAGTGTGTAAGGCTATCTAAATCTCTAAATTGTCCCACATGCCCGTGTGCCAAGCCATGTGTTAGACCATGTAACTCATTGACTTGAACCTTAATAAATGCCCATATGACACACGGTTGTGTGACTCATATGATGCTGAGTGTTGGGCTAGGATATGATGCTTGAAATGTAGTAATATTGACATGGTCTAACACACCCGTGTCTTAGACTATGTGAACCCAAAATTTACTTAAAATCAAGCCATTTCAAAATCTAACCATGCATACACATTCAATCTTTTTTTTTTTGATAAAAAGGCCTAAAGGTCAAAATTCAATTAATTGCATCGATCATTACAAGGTCATGAATATCTGTTAATCCATATTCAAATTCCAATTACACTTATTTTTAATAGCAAAATCAAAAATAAAATCAGCCACTTGGTTGTAACTTCGGTTGGCCCACACAACTTTGACCAAATCAATTTTATCCAATTGCTTATAGGCCTCATTAATATAGCTTCCCAAAATAGTGATATATTTACCCCGTTTATAAACCCTGTTGACAAAACTTGCACAATCAGATTCAAATACCGCTTTCGATATGTTGAAAATACACGCCATCTTCAAGCTTTCTTCAAAAGCTTCCAACTCCGCCCATTTAGCAAGCACTATCTTCTCTTCAAAGCCACCCCTTCCCCTAATCACAAAACCATCAAAATCCGTAACTATTACACTAAAACCCCTCTTACCATAAGAGACAGATGTATCGAAGTTGATTTTAACGTAACCATCAGGAGGTTTAATCCATTTTTTACATGCTGGGGCGATGGGGATCACCGATTTGTTAGCCAAGTTATGGATTCTAAATTCATGACAGAATGTTTTTGCTCTCTCCCACACAACTCTTGCATCATCCTCTTTTCCTTTAAAAAAAAAATTATTCATGTTGTTTCAATTGTTCCAGAGGGTCACACTTTAAAGGGACCTAAACATCATCCAAGCACACATTAAAATGTCATTTCAAGATCCTAATTCAACTAACCAATATGTCATTCAAAGGAACCTCAAATGCATACTAACAACGTCTACTAAACATGTCAATATTACTACATTTTAAGCATCATATCCTAGTTTAATACTTACCAAAACATATCACAAATTTGATTATTATTATACCATTCCAAACATACCATAAAGAGCCATACCAATATGCATAGTAAAGTAACCAAAATAACACAATTTGACAAGGCATCAAATGGTACCAAACCAAAACAACTTCACAAGTTTATACATGCCAAAGCACCAAAAACACATTCATGAAAATACCATTACAATCACCCTATACATGTCATTATAAACCTTAGCCAAAATGTACAAAAACTACCAAATAAAGATCTCTGACGAGCTTCTAACCAAATCGAGCTTTCGATAATCTATAAAATAATGGAAAGAAAATATGTAAGCATCAATGCTTAGTAAGCTCATATAAACATAAACACAACTTACCATTTCCATAATACATAACATAGTTAAAATACAATTCAACACCAATGCCACAAGCTTAGAAATGTCTAAGCAACATCAACAACTCACAAGTTAGTAAATTTTTCCATAATATAATAAAATTAACCATATGTACAACATCATGTAGTTCATTAATATTTTCATTTAACCATGATTTCATCTACATACTTACCATTTCATTCCCTTTTCTTACCCGTTGAACCATATAAAATTTCTTCGGATACTCAGGAAAGCTCACAGAAAGTGTGCCTTTACATATCATCGTAACCTTTCTTTTACATCATTGCTTACACTAGCTGTGAAATGGGCCTACTCACACGAGTTGTGGGTCGGAATGTAAATTACACGATGCTGCTCACACGAGTTGTGGAGTATCTATAAAAAATGCAGGACCTCATCCATCGGTAGAGCATTCAAGACTAGCACCCGAAACATGAAATCCCTAATGACATGTCATTTGTATCCTAAGAATTCCTAAGGTTCAACTGGGACTCAACATTCGTCAATTCATCATTTCATAGTTACATTGGTATATTGATTGATTTACATTAAAACAACACAATAAGTATTCAATTTAAACAACATTAAATCGAGTACAGTTCCTACGAACTTACCTCGACAATTAAGGGCGTAGTGATATAATCGAACTAGTCTAAAGCTTTAACTTTTCCTCGATCTAAGTCTGAACATGGTTTATCTTGATCTAAATAGGTAATTATATTCTATTAAGTACTTCAATTAACCTCAAACATTCAATTCAATCCATAATTCACATTTATGTAAAATTATGAAATTACCCCTAATATTTTAACTTTTCACAATTTAATCTTTAAGCTCATAACTTGAAATTTAACCATTTTAATCTAAATACATGTTAATCAAATATGCAAGGGACCTTGAAACAACTCATATTTACCATCATTTCACAATAAAACCCTAGAATTTATACCTTTAACAAATTCATCCCTAATTTCAAAATTCATCAAAAATCACTTAACAAAACTTGTTATTTTTCAACAAAGATTGATAAACTATCATTTAACATCAAAACTCATTCAAAAGCTTTCATGGCATAACCCTTAACCTTTAACATTTTTACAAATTAACCCCCATGCTAGCTAGATTAAGCTAAAATGAACTCAAAAACATAAAAATCATTAAAAACGAGACTTGAAAATCAAACTAGGCAAGTAAAATTCAAAACGAAGCTCTCCCCCCCTTCAATGGTGTATTCAGCCAAGCAAGAAGAAGAAATGAAAAGATGACAACATTATTTCATCTTTTCTTTACCTAATTTTCTTTTAATTTACCTAATTAACATTTTAACCTTATTAAAATTTACAGCAAAACCTTTTCCATGCACATCCACTATCACTTTAATTGGTCTATTTACCTTTCAAATACCCTAGTTTAAGATTTCATAGCCATTTGACTCCTTTAACTAATAGAACTCAACTTTTACACTTTTTACGATTTAGTCCTTTTCACTTTATTAACCATGCAAACATCAAAATTTCTTAATGAAATTTTAATACGACCTTAATATAATCCTGTATGCCTTAAGTAAATAATAAAATAATAATTTACTCATCAGAATCGTGGTCTCAAAATTATTATTTCTGACATCACTAAAAACGAAATGTTACAATAAGTGTCTGGTTCTTGATTTAATGGTTAACCACTCCTGCATCCCTTCTTTTTCAACAAACAAACTTGTTTCCAGCTTACTTTTTCCATTTTTCTTTTTCCATTCGAACCGACCTAAAGGAAATTTCTTCTAGTTTTGTTGATTTTTTTAATCGCAGTAAGGAGAGCTTGAAAAAATGACATAGAGTAATTAATACCAAATTAATTATGACAACTCTTGTTGCGAAAGAAAGTGATTGACTTTTTCATCTAGAAAGTTTCTTGCAAAATCTTTCCACAATGGGATTCAAAGTTGCTATTTTTCTTGGATCAACTCTCAATGAAATACCTAAATAATTAAATGGAAGTTTCTAAACCTTATATTGACATAACGCTACCATCCGCAAAAAAGACTCCTCTTCCATTCCAAAGCCAACCAAGCATGACTTCTGGAAATTAATGTTGAGACCTGAAAAGTCTTAAAACATCTTAAAATATATTTTATGATTTTGACGTACACTTTCTTTGCTTTCAAAAATAGAATGGAATCGTCTACAAATTGCAAACGTGAGAAAGATTACTCATGAATAATATTATGTATATCACCTACAAGAAAAAATTCTTTAGCCTTCACGACCATAAGATGAAGCATTTCAGTTACCAAAATAAATAGAATTGGAGAAAGCGGATCCCCCTATCTGAGCCCTCTGTTAATTCTGAATTCGTTGGTAGCCGAACCATTGACTAGCACTGGCACTCTTTCCATTGACATTCTTGTATCCAACCTTTCCACTTCGCACCGAACCTCATATGAGATAGCACCAAATCCAAGAAATCTCATCTAACATAGTCATAGGCTTTTGAAAAATCCAACATCAATATTAGAATACCTCCCATGTTTGAACTTTTCTTAATTGAATGGATAATTTCATTTGTCACCAAAATTCCATCGAAAACCTGTCTCCCTTTTATAAATGCACATTGTGTACCACTCACAATACCATATATAACTTCCTAGATTCTTCGAGATAGTACCTTGGGCACATTTTACATAGGAATCGCACTAGAAAAATCGGTCTAAAATGAGAAATATCATTCAGACACTCTATTTTAGGTATAAGTACTATGAAGGAAGAATTTGTGTTGTTTTCAAGCTTTCCAGTTCTGAAGAAAACCATCAACATATTGAATTATTGGGAATTATCCATATTTATTGTGCTATTAAATTACGATTGAGGGATATTCTGGCTAGGAAAGACCTGGTACTTAAGTGATCCTTGCGATCCACCTCTCTTTCCTGGGAATTGAACTTAGTGTGATTTTTTAGTACAATAATTTTACTCTTTTACACGCTTCCGCACAACAATTGGTATCAGAGCTAGATTCGTAGTTTGGGAATACGATCGTTCACGGCACTGTTCACGTACTGTAGTTGGGATTGAGGAGAAAAAAATGGAAAAGTCATCGTCAAAGACTACTGTGACCAATGCGAAATTTGAAGTAGAGAAATTTGATGGTACCAATAATTTTGGTATGTGGCAATGTGAGATCCTGGATGTCTTATGTCAGCAAGAGCTGGATATAGCCCTTGAAGAAAAACCTGACAAGATGGATGACAAGGAGTGGGCCAAGATCAATAGACAGGCATGTGGAACAATTCGCCTATGTTTGGCCAAAGAGCAGAAATACTCTGTCATGAGGGAGACATCAGCGAAGAAGTTGTGGGATACACTGGAAGAAAAGTTTCTAACAAAAAGTCTTGAAAATAGGCTTTATATGAAAAAGAAACTTTATCGATTCACGTATGCACCCGGTATGTCGATGAATGACCATGTGAACTCATTCAATAAAATTTTAGCAGACTTGCTAAATTTGGATGAGAAATTTGAAGATGAAGACAAGGCATTACTGTTGTTGAATTCTCTTCCTGATGAATATGATCATCTTACCACCACATTGCTTCATGGGAAGGATACAATCACATTTGATGCAGTCTGTAGTGCGTTGTATAGATCTGAGACTCGAAAGAAAGATAAAAAAGATCACAGAGATACAACTACAGAAGTCTTAACAGTAAGAAGTCGTTCGCACAGCAACAAATCTGGTAGGAGTAAGTCCAAAAGGAGACCTGCCAAAGATGAATGTGCTTTTTGTCGTGAGAAAGGGCATTGGAAAAAGAATTGTCTTAAGTTACAAAAGGGTAAAGCTATTTCTGATGCATGTGTAGCGGAGCATGATGAGGAGTCAGACTTTAGCTTGGTTGGCATGGCAATGGCATGTCATACAGATGAGTGGATTTTGGATTCGGGATGTACTTACCATATGTGTCCTAATAAGGACTGGTTTTCTAGTCTTAAAGAACTAGAAGGTGGAGTTGTTTTTATGGGCAATGATAGCGCTTGTAAGACAATGGGAGTAGGTACAATCCAATTGAAGAATCACGACGGCTCAATTCAAGTCTTGACAGATGTTCGCTACATACCTAGCTTGAAGAAAAATCTTATCTCATTAGGGGTCCTAGAATCTAAAGGGCTCACAATCACTTTGAGAGATTGATTACTAAAGGTAGTAGCTGGGGTATTGACGGTGATGAAAGGCACAAGAAGGAATAATCTGTACTATTTAAATGGAAGTACAGTTATTGGATCAACATCAACAGCTTTTACGAAAGATGCAGATTCAGAGGCTACCAGGTTATGGCATATGTGATTGGGACATGCTAGTGAAAAAGCTTTGCAGAGTTTGGCGAAGCAAGGCTTGTTGAAAGGTGCAAATTCTTGCAAATTGGAATTCTGTGAACATTGTGTTCTGGGCAAGCAGACGAGGATAAAATTTGGTTCAGCAATTCACAATACAAAAGAAATTCTGGACTACGTTCACAGTGATGTGTGGGGACCTACTAAAGTGGCTTCTTTGGGAGGTATGCACTATTTTGTTACTTTTGTTGATGATTATTCAAGAAAAGTATGGGTGTATCTAATGAAAAGGAAAAATAAAGTTTTGGATGTATTTCTGAAATGAAAGAAGATGGTGGAGACCCAGGCTGGTCGAAAAGTCAAACGACTTCGATCAGACAATGGTACTGAGTACAAGAATGATCCATTTCTACAAGTATGTCACGATGAAGGTATTGTACGACACTTCACTGTTCGAGATACACCATAACAGAATGGGGTGGCAGAACGTATGAATCGGACTATACTGGAGAAAGTTCGATGTATGTTGTCCAATGCTGGATTGGGCAAAGAATTTTGGGCTGAGGCAGTTACATATGCGTGCCATCTAATTAATCGGTTGCCATCAGCTGCAATAAATGGAAAAACTCCTATGGAGAGGTGGGCTGGTAAACCTGCTATTGATTATGATTCTTTACATATTTTTGGTTCCACTGCATATTATCATGTAAAAGAATCTAAGTTAGACCCAAGAGCAAAGAAAGCATTATTCATGGGTATAACTGGTGGAGTAAAAGGATACCGTCTCTGGTGTCCTGATACAAGGAAAATAATTTTCAGTAGAGATGTGACTTTTGATGAATCAACCATGATGAAGAACAATGATTCACAAAAGGATAACACAACCAGTGGCACTTTGCAGCAGGTGGAGCTTGAAAAGGTTAATGATGATCCAACTAATATTGAAGGAACAAATGATGAAGAAGTTTCGACCCAAGAACTTCTACAACAACATGATTCAATTGCATATAGAAGGCCAAGAAGAGAGATTCATATGCCTGCTCGCTTTGATGATATGGTGGCCTCTGCACTTCCAATTGCAGATGATGATGTTCCTTCTACTTACACAGAAGCAAGAAGTAACTCTGATAGTGTAAAGTGGAAGCAAGCTATGAATGAAGAAATGCACTCTCTTCATAAAAATAGGACTTGGGAGTTGGTGACACTACCTAAAGGAAAGAAGGCAATTGGATGCAAATGGGTATATGCAAAGAAGGAAGGATTTCCTGATAAAAATGAAATTCGATACAAGGCTAGATTGGTAGCAAAGGGTTACGCTCAGAAAGAAGGAATAGACTACAATGAAGTATTTTCTCCAGTTGTGAAGCATTCGTCTATTCGGATTTTGCTAGCCTTGGTTGCGCAATATGATCTTGAACTAGTTCAGCTCGATGTGAAGACCGCATTTTTACACGGTGATTTGGAAGAGGAAATCTATATGACTCAGCCAGATGGATTCAAGGTTGCTGATAAAGAAAATTGGGTTTGCAAACTGACAAAGTCGCTTTATGGATTGAAACAATCTCCAAGGCAGTGGTACAAGCGATTTGATCAGTTCATGAAAGGGCAAAGGTATACAAGAAGTAAATTTGATCATTGCGTGTATTTTCAGAAGCTACAAGAAGGATTTTTCGTATACTTGCTCTTATATGTTGATGATATGTTGATAGCATCTAAGAGTAAAGTTGAAATTGAGAGATTGAAGACTCAACTCAACCTTGAGTTTGAGATGAAAGATCTAGGTGAAGCTAAGAAGATCCTTGGCATGGAAATATGTAGGGATAGAGCTCATGGCAGAGTTAGTTTATCTCAGAAGCAATATTTAAAGAAGATACTACAGAAGTTTGGCATGAACGAGCAGACTAAAGCTGTAAGTACCCCGTTGGCTTCTCATTTCAAGCTTTCTGCACAACTATCTCCTTCGACAAATACGGAACAAGAATACATGTTACAAGTTCCGTATTCTAATGCAGTAGGTAGCTTGATGTATGCAATGGTGTGTACAAGACCCGACATTTCACAGGTAGTTAGTATAGTGAGTAGGTATATGCATAATCCTGGAAAAGGACATTGGCAAGCTGTGAAATGGATTCTACGGTATATTCATAAGACCATGGATATTGGATTACTGTTCAAGCCGAATACTACACTTGGTAAAGGTGTTGCTGGGTACGTTGATTCTGATTATGCCGGTGATTTGGACAAACGAAGATCAACCACTGGTTATGTGTTTACTCTTGCTGGAGGACCAATAAGTTGGAAGTTTACACTGCAGTCTACAGTTGCATTGTCAACCACAGAAGCTGAATACATGGCTGTAATAGAGGCTGTAAAGGAAGCTATTTGGTTACAAGGTATGGTTAAAACCTTGGGATTGGTCCAGGAGCATATTAATGTGTATTGTGATAGTCAAAGTGCTATTCATTTAGCAAAGAATCAAGTCTATCATGCACGTACAAAGCATATCGATGTACGTTTCCACTTTGTGCGGGAAATTATTGATGAGGGGAAAATTCACCTTCAGAAGATTAAGACTGCAGATAATCCCGCAGATATGATGACCAAGGTGGTAACAACAATCAAGTTCGAACATTGTTTGAACTTGATCAATATTCTGCATGTTTAACAGTTGAAGAAGGCACTATCAAGTGTTGTTGACAAAGGTAGAGAGAATTGTGTGAAGATAAGATTACTCGAATCAAATCTTCAAGGTGGAGATTATTGGGAATTATCCATATTTATGGAAAATCAAAGATATGGGTATCAAATAATAGAAAGTCAAAGATATGGGTATCAAATATTGGAAAGTCAAAGATATGGGTATCGAGATATTGGCATAATAAAATCTGAATATTTGCAATATATGGTCCCTAATTGTAAAGTGACTTTGCAAGTTGATCCCTGAACCTCAACTATAAATAGGCATAACCATCTCTCATTCTGTATCTCAAACTTGCCATTCTCTACTTAAGGCATTGTTTTCTCTCTCTCTCTTTGTAAATTCTCACTTGTATTTTGGAGTGAAATATATTTGGTAGTGCCCGAGGACGTAGGCAAAATTTACTGAACCTCGTTAAATTCTTGTGTTCTTTATTGTATTATTCTGCATGAATTGTGTGTGTGATTGTAGTGATTTATTGTGCTATTAAATTACGATTGAGGGATATTCTGGCTAGGAAAGACCTGGTACTTAACCGATCTTTGCGATCCACCTCTCTTTCCTGGGAATTGAACTTAGTGTGATTTTTTAGTACAATAATTTTACTCTTTTACACGCTTCCGCACAACATGAATAAATCTCTTCTTACCAATTGCCAGCAACCTTTGAAAAAACACATATTAAAACCATCTACCCTCAGTGTTTTGGACTCGTTACAGCTCCATATCGCTTCTTTAATCTCCTCCATAGTGAAAGCAACTCAAGTCTCGTTGCATCTTCCTCTAATAGCTTCTTAAATTTCAATTCAATATGCACTTCTCAGTTTCTAGATGGGCTACTAAAATAATTACTGAAGTAATCAAACATTTTTTTTTTACTTTAACAACTTTGGTTTTTTGCACCAAGAAGACCCGAGTCTTAGGTCAGGCACCATCTTCTTATTCGATATAAATTTTTACTGCTTTATAAAAAAAACAGAGTTGGAATCGCCTTATTTTAACCAGGTTATTCGTGATTTTTTACGCCAAATCAATTCACGAAATTTAATAGCTCCCCACAGGTCCATATTCGACTGACTTAGCTCTTCCATTTTCGTGCCATTCAAATCTCTTTGATCGTCGATTTCATCCAATTCCTTTTTTTTTCAATCAACTCAATTTTTTTATCCACATCACAACCATATTTTTCATTCCATTTTTTAAAAGCCAACTTTAATCTCTTCAGCTTACCCGACATCTACATGTTAGACTTTCCCATCTTTCCCCATACTTTATTAATAAGAATCGAACAATCCTTTTTGGTAAGCTACACATTAAAGAACTTGAATAGATGCGGCCCCCAATTAACTAATTCATTCGATAACAATATCGAAATATGATCAAGAACTGATCTATTAAATCCCTGCTGAGTAAAATCATTAAAACGAATCAACCATTATTCTTCCAATAAAAACCAATCCAATCTACTCCTCTTATTATTTAGTCTGAACCAAGTGAACCTTTTCCTCGTTAAAGGTAAATCCACCAATTTGCTGTCATCGATGAAGCTATTGAACTCCCTTGAACCATTCACGAAACCCATGCATCTACTCCTTTCACTCTTGTTTCTTACTACGTTAAACTCACCACCAATGATCCATACACTAGCAAACGAGTTCTTTAAGGCTAGAAGATCCCCCCATAATGATTTTTTATCTGAGACTATTAGGGGCATATACATTAATCAAGGTTGCTTCCATAACTTCAACTATCCAATTACCTTTCACCACTACGAATCTTTCAAAAATGAGATAATTATCCACTTAAAAACTACATTTATCCCAAATCATAATGACACCTCTAGAATGCCCATCAATGGTCGAAAATATATAGTCAAGTTGTCGAAAATCTATAGTCAAGTTTTTCGTCAAACCAAGCTTTCTTAAATATGTCGATAGTAACATAATTTATCTTTGTTTCCTGAATGAAGCACATATCCACCTTAGCCTTGCATATAACTCTTCTAACATAGGATTTTTTAACATTCGAAGCCATACCACTGATGTTCCAAGACATAATCCTCATAATAAAGACATCTCTCCAACACTCAACACAGAGAAAATACCACTAAACGGTGAAAGAAAAACCAAAAACTACACGAAATCAAACCTACTCGGATCTATCCAACCCCCAAACTTCCCTTTTATCCTCTTTCTATTCATTTTCGAAACAGAGGAGTTTGTCAAATTTTGAGAGATACACTATGGGTGAATTAATCTTAAAGGTAGTGTTCTACATGCTTTAAGCATTATTTCAAATTTTTATACCTTGATCCATTCTTTTTACATCAATTAGATCCTTTAAGGATACTCTTCTAGTTGTATGTAGGGAAGGGTGTTCATGGGTTTTTTGGGTATTAAAGTTGAATGTAGAGATCCAATGGATCATACATGGTAGATAAAAACATTAAACGTTCAGCGTAGTTGTCTAAATACATAAAAAATAAAAATATATTTGGTCAGTGGTTGGCAAAGTAATACACAGAGAAGTTTCAAACAAAATCTAACATTTTTATTATCTCACTACAACAAGATGCAAAAAGGGTTTTCTAGTTCATGTTTCTATTTGGAAATGTGGTAGGGCTAAGAATATGACAATTAAGTTTGTTTTTGGACACCATGGTTAACAATATGGTAAGATTTATGAGTGCCTAAGGGATTTGTAGCACACCAATCTTGTTAAAAGGACAATAAATTGTTTAAGAGGATGCATATTTGTCTAGAGGAATGTAAGGAAGGGTTCAAAGCCAGATGTAATCCCATTATCAACCTTGATGGTTGTTTCTTGAAGAGTTACTGTAACGCCCTGAATTTTGGGCCTAGAAGTTTTGGGTTACTAAGCTTAGGGACAGCAAGGAGGTCACACACATGAGTTAAGTTGTGTAATTTAGTGTCAAGAATAGGGCTGTTGGTTTGGTGGATAAGTGGAGTGATATTATGTTGGAGGCCATGGGTTCGAATCTTGTGTGTGTATGTTGGAACATTTCATTTTGTCTGGCTTTAAGTTAATATTTTTATCATTTTATTTTATTAAATATTTATTTTAAAATTATTTTCTATTTCAATTTTTGATTCTTTTGTTTTTGGTATTCACGTTTCTCGTTTCCTCTGGCTCTGCTGCTTCTTCATATTTTCTTTTTGCTTTTGATAATAATACTCAAAGGAACTGAATTCGGCTTTTTGGCTTCGGGATTTTCGTTTCTCTGTCTTTGCCTCCAATCACTCAACAGGTGTGGGATTTGAACTGTAACTACGCTATTTCTTTTTGTCTATTTAATTTGCGAACTCTTTGTTTGGCTTTTCTTGACTGTAGGCTAACCCGTTGGTTTTGGGTTTTTAGTCGATGAAAGAGATATGAATCATTGCTTTTTGATATGTGTTGATAGCGCAAAGATTAGGGATGGTTTCAGTGGCCTAGATGATGGTTTTGGACTATTTTGAGGGTGGTTTCGTGACCTTTTCGATGACCACACGGGCGTGTGCCAAGGTATACGGCCGTATGAATTTGAGAAATTAGGGTTTCGGGTCAAATTGGATGCCACACGGCCTGGCCACACGACTGTGTGGTTGATTTGGGGATTTTTTTTTCAAAATTCACACGGTCGTGTCCCTTGGGCATACGGCCGCGTGGGTTTGGGAATTAGGGTTTTAGGGATTTGGAGTCACATGGCCTAGCCACATGACCATCTGACTGATTTGGGGATTTAGGGATCCCACACGGGTGTGTGTTTCGGAACACATGGTCTTGTCTAGTGGGCACACGAGCATGTGAGACCCTCACACGACCGTGTCTACCCTGCACTTTATTTTAGCGAAATTAGACAGTGAGTTACACAGCCTGTTCACACGGCCGTCTCCCTACTTCACACGGGCGTGTGCCTCTGTCACATGGTCATGTGCTACCCTTAACACGGGCTTTTGGACCCCCACACGGCCTGGATTGCTCCGCACGGCCGGAGCACACGGGCGTGTGGGCCTATCTCGCCAAATAATGAGTTTAGGTCAAATTTAAGTGCAATTGTGACTCTGTATGTTCCAATCCTCGACTGAGCTCTAGTGAGGGTATTTACGACACTGATCTGAGTTTGGATAATGTGTTAATTGTGATTGGTTATGTGACATGTTTGATTCTGAACCCGATTAGCTGGGTGAGTGTGCATGCAACTAGTTCTGTCTAACTGTTTGAATACGTGTCATGGATATGCGAGCTTATTTTGTAATTGCTACTGAATTCAAGTTACGAGTGTACTCAAGACTAATACTGTAACTAACTGATTGGATGTGAGTGTTTGCTTCTGAATAATTGTCTGAGACTGGTATTCAGATTGTGTACATCTGACTGCATACATACATACAAATGCAAAAACTATTTTGGGCGGATTTTTGAAGAGAAGGAAGGTTGACTGAACTGAACTGGCAGCTGATCTGTTGGTTACTGATAGCCCCTAATACCCAGAGGGTTGAGGGTGGTCCTTATACCTAGAGGGTCGTGGACTTTACTGACAACAGTATAGCAGATTACCGCACTGCACAGTACCGCATTTACGTTAGCTATGCTACGTAACATTGACTGAACTGGTAGTCTCACTGCAACCTATCAGTATAGCGGATTACCACATTGCACTGTACCACATGTATATTAGCTACGCTAGTACCACTATTTGATCTGGCAGTTTATACTGCATGTCTGTACCGCGATTTACCGCATTGCACAGTATGGCTTATAAGCTAGCTTTGCTGCGTAATATACATGATTGGCAATTTATTTGCATACTGTTAACCCCAATACCCAGAGGGTCATGGGCAGTCCCAATTACCTTAGGGTCGAGGACAATCCTGATAGCCATCGTTGCCGGGCAACCCGGGATGACATCAGTTGGAGTGCAAGGTTGGATAGGCCTTACAAAGTCCTGAGTGGAGTGAATGGTGGGGTGAGCTTAAAGCTCTTATGAGGAGTGATGGGGGATGGAAAGGTGTGTTGGCTGGATTGGTAGGTTTCTCGTAACTCAATTGCATTCATATGCATCATATTGACTGTTCGACTGAAATGTCTGATTGACTTCTATTGAAAGGAATTTGTGCCTATGAGAATTGTGTGGACTTTGACTGCGACTGTCTGATTAGATAGTTACTATGACTATTTGAGGAATTACTGCTACTATGCCTAAATTATACGAGAGACTTTGTGTGTGTTTGATTTTGGGCGAATTCGCTCAACTGTCGTCTGTCTGTAAGTATGTTCTGCTTCTGAACTGCTTTTAGTTCCCTGTTTCTGTTTCTGTAGTTTAGTTGGTTTGTTCTCACACTGAGCTCAAGTAGCTTACCCCCTCTTCTGTTTCCCCTTTTAGGTACAATTCTGGATTCTGTTGATGGGCTTAGTACACGGAGGTCTCGGACAATTTTGGAGAAAATAAACTATAAGTTTTGTTTCAGTTTTTAATTGCTATTTGGTTTAAGTTGATCTGTAAAGTTTTATAAGATGGTGGTACAATTTTTCGTTATATGTTTTATTCGTATATTTAGACTGGTAACTGTTCGGACAGAATTTTAAAACGACTATTGGTTTTTGGGTTGCTATGAAATAAATGTTCTTAAGTAATAAAGGGGTTTATTTTTTGTAAATTTTCTCTCAATCACTTCGGTGATCAATATAGCATCCCGGATTCGGTCTAAACTTCTAGGCCGAGTTTGGGGTGTTATAGTTACAATAAAAGCCCTTTACCGATTGTTTTTGCCATTAATGCAAATGATTGCATTTATCCTATAACATATACATCTGATGAAAGTGAGAACAGGCTTCGAATGATTGGGATAAAGGAGATTAAAAGCTCACATCCTTTTTCATTTATAAATAATAGACAACATGTATTATTGTTACCTTTAAAATTCTTTTTCTAATAAATTTAACTATCCTATTCACCATGCTAACGATTATTCATCTCTTATAAACAATGGCTTGTTAAAGTAGTGGTCTAGTTGTTCCCTAATGCATTTCACAAGACTTGTGTTAATCATTTATACAAAAACTTCATACCCACACTTACAAACAAAGGAAAGTCATTGAAGGATGCATTTCGAAAAGCTTCTAGAGCTACAGAGATTGAGGATGCCATGACAAAAATTATGTAACACCGCTAATTGGGATCATTATCAAATCTAGACAAGAAATATTAAATTCGATGTTAGAAGCATCTTTTGACATTTTCATTTATTTTTCTCTTATAAATTTCCTTATTTTATCATTTGTACCTTTATTATTATTCATTTGCCCCAATATTTTATTACTCACTATTTTCATTTCTTATATTCAAAATCTCTATTCATACTTCAATCACTTTAATTTCATAATTTATAAATTTTCAATTCATGTATACCACTTCAATTACTTTTTTATTATCATGCACTTGTTATTACAATTTAATTATCTTGAATTTCTTTATTCTTAATAAATAAATTCCCTTTTTTTTATCACTTTCATGATTCTATTAATTTATATTATTCTTTAAATCACTAATTTACCATTTATCTTTTAAACAAAAATATGAACTTTTAAATTCTCCTAATCACTTTATTAAAGTCATCCTGAATTAATAAATCATAAATAATTATTTCATCATCATCATTAATTTTATTTTATTTTCATAAAATACCAAAATAAGCAGATTATATTCCAACACACTTTTAAATCATTCCAACTCTCTTTTATTTTATATTATAACATATTTAACCATTATTGAACATTAAAATATCAATTCAATCATTCATAAGATATAATTCATTTAATCAATCATTTTCTTCCTTCTCTTATTTCTAAACTTTATTTTCCTTACTTAAAAATAAACGCTTCTTTTTTTTATATATTTTTCTATAATCAAAACATTTCCATGTATTTTTCTTTACTAATCAACTAGGATAATAATATACTCACGCATTTTCTTAACTTATTTTAACATTAATTAATTAAGCTAAAGGGTTAAAAAACCTTCAAAAAAATTTAATTGAGTTTTTTTATTAAAAAAGTGCACTCAATTAAACCCTCAGTGACCTAACAAAAAAATTCAATTGGCCCCTTTCATTTACAGAAAACATCAGTTGATTGGTTTGACTATTATCGTGTGGCATGGCTAACAAAAGCAACCATAAACTACCACGTGGTAGTATGCTGACATTCACATCAAAAAATAGAAATTAAAAAAAATAATAATAACAATGTGCATATAGAATGAATACAACCACTTGTCCAAATTTATTATAGATGAGTGCAAAATTAAAAAAATATATATGAAATTATAGAAATTATAGAAAAAAAATAAAATATGGTAAAAGTTAAAAAGAATTTAAAAATTATAAAAAATAACAAAAATATGCATGTAGCTGGACAAATGATTGTCCAAATTGAATCTAGATAAATAGTTGTCTAGATTCATTTTGGATGAGTTCATAACTATAAATTTTTTTTATAAATTATATAAAATCTAAAATGTGAAAAAACTCAAAAAAATATTAATGTGTTATGAATATCTTATTAAGTGGATGTCCATCGTGATAAAGATAAAGTTTTGATATATTTTAAATACTAATAGTTATTAGAATTAGATCTCTACTTCTTTTATACTTCTTATGCCTATAAATGGAGGCTCTAATGAAGCAATGTAATTCATCCCTTTGATTTATAAAGTACATTCTCTATTGCTCTTATATTTTCTTTGTTCTTTATTCTCCCTATTTCTCTTTATTTTATAACACGTTATCAGCACGATGATTCTCTATATTTTTTCAAAATCTTTTGAAGTCATCCCATAGATCAAATTCTTTTTCACCTTAAACTTTCACTCTTACAACTTTATCTTCGGGATGTTGAAAGATTCAATCTCAGAATGGATTATGGTTTTTATTCCCGATCTTTGATTTATTGTACAAGCATGGGTAAAGTCAATTTTGAATTGAAATCTCACACATGTTTACGATGGTGATTATGAAATAAAGAATCTATTAGGATGTTTATTTGTTGCATTCCCTGAAGTGAATGTAAACATAAAAAAAAGATATAATTATGGACCACTAAAAGTGGGAACATAGTAATAAATAAGAGAACAATGAGAGTTCTCAAGATAACTCTTTAAAGGATAAAGATAACTTATGTTATCAATGTGATATGAAATATTATTTGCCACATATGTGGCGTATGTCCAAATATTTTATTTCTGTTAATATTTTTTGAGGAAGGATATGAAAATGTGGTAATGAATTTTATCATTATAGATAGAAAATATTTATATTATTTGGTATTGAAACAAACAAATATTATTCTAATATTTAATACTACAAAATTAGTTGAAAGCTCCAAAAGAGCTAATATATCAATATCTAAAAAGCACAAAATTTGTGATTTAATGCATTACTTTTAAAAAGATATTTGTAATGGATCTCATATTGAGATTGTGAATGAGGAAAATATTATATTTTATATGAATAAAAAAGGGGATTGGGTTAGTAATTTATATTTATTTTATAACCTTTGCGATATTCTTTTGTCATCATACCTATTAAAGGGTTGAAAGCAAAATATTTGACTCTGAAAGATCTACTTATGAGCGATAGAATATGATAATTTTATCTAAAGCTTATTATGGTTGGATGCACTTAAAGTTGCAAGTTTTTTTAAAAACTGTGAGTATAACTCTACAATATTCAAAATACGTTCTCAATTAAAATTATGTGGTAAAATATTACTGATGGGAATTTGCAAGAGAGAAAGCTTATGTATGAAAACTCATTGGTTATGTACCTATTGTACACCTGGAAAATAAGATCCACTCTCAAATTTTGCTATTAATAGGTTTTTGGAAATTTGAAGATTTTGTCATATTCCCTAAAGCGAATATTGCATATAATTATTTGGAAATTATATTTATTGACTTGGTGACATTATAGAATTCACATTGATTTAGACATTTCTAGTAGTAGTTGTCACAATAATACTTATATGTAGATACAAATTAAAAGGAATGATAATAAAATTATCAATTTGTTACAATTTACAATTTTGTACAATTGAAACACATATTAAAGTAAATCAGAAGTTTATTAATACAAATGCATTTACTACTTAGCATGACCAGTTAGACCATTCTAAATCGTATATGATGTGAAAATTAATTGAGAATTCATATGGACATCCATTAAAGAACCATAAGATTCTTTAATTTAAAGAATTCTCATTTGTTGCTTGTTCTTAATAAAAAAAATTGGTTCTTAGAAACTTACTAGCTAAAGTTGAGATTTAATGTCTTGTATTTCTGAAATGAATATAGGTTCATTCATCCACTATGTGGATGGTTTTGATACTATATGATTTTGGTAGATACATCTATAAAATAATCACATGCGTTATCAACTCGCAACCTGTCGTTTGTGAGATTGCTTGTTTAAATGATTAATTTCAGATTATGCAACTAAAACAATTCATCTTGCTAATGTTGGTGAGTTTACATCCTAAGTTTTCAATAATTATTGCATGTTAATTGGGATAAAAGTTGAACATCCTGTAGCTGATGTTCACACACAAAATGATTTAGCTGAATTGTTTATCAAATGCCTCTAACTAATAGCTAAATCATTACTTATGAGAACAAAACTTTCCATTTCAACATGAGATTGTATTGATTTACATGTTGTACGCATCAAGCCAATAAATTATAAATACTCTCCATTACAATTTATTTTTGGTCAAGAGTCAAATATTTCCCATCTTACAATTTTTGAATGTGCGGTATATGTTCCAATTGCTCCATCAGAACACACAAATATCGTTCATAATAAGAGATTGGGAATGTATATTTATATGAGTCTCCTTATAATATTTTTGAGCTATTAATTATAGGTTTAATTATGACATGAGTTGTCAGTTTTCCCAACATTAGGGGGAGAGGATAAAAAGCTGGATTGATAAAGTACTTGAAATGAATTATCAATATCTAAGATCCTCGTACAAAGGAATGCGAACCAGAAGTTCAAAAGATGATTCATTTTACAAATCAATTGCCAGATTCATAAAATCTCACATACCAGCTGAAAATGCTCCAAAATGCTCCAATACGAATTGATGTCCTAATAGGGCAAACTGTTAGTACAAAAGAAAGTAATCCATGCCTGAAGCGTGGAAGATTGGTCAGTTTCAAAGATAAAAATCCTCGTAAAAGGAAAGGAGCAAACATTCAAGATGGTCATATAGTGGAGGCGGGGGTTACTGAAGAGACCTATGACATAACTAATTATAAAACTCAAGAAGAGATTTAGGTACCTAAAAGTGAAAATGGAAATGATGAAAATAAAGAGATCTCGATAAGTTATGTCAATACGAGAAAAATATGGAATAAAAAAAATGTAGTTGTTCGACAACAATTTTGCTTATAATATTGCTATGGAAATAATAAAAGAAAATGAGGATCTTGAGCCTAAATCTACTAAGGAATGTAAAAATAGAAAAGATTGGTCAAAATGGAAAGATGCAATTCAAGCAAAATTGAATTCACTTTCTAAACGTGAAGTTTTTGGACTTGTAGTCTAAACACCTAAAGGTGTAAAAGTCGGTAGGATATAAATGGGTATTTGTGAGAAAAAAAAATGAAATTGATGAAGTCGTAAGATATAAAGCTCGACTTGTAGCACAAGGATTTTCGCAAAGGCTTGTCATTGATTATGAAGAGACATATTCTCCTATGGTGGATGCAATCACATTTAGATATCTTATTAGTCTGGCAGTACGTGAAAAACTTGACATGCATCTAATGGATGTTGTTACATCCTATTTATATGGTACACTTGATAATGAAATTTATATGAAAATCCCTGAAGGATTTAAAATCCCAAAAAGATATAGAGTTTATTGAGAAAATTGCTTGATTAGATTAAAGGAAAGTTTTTATGGATTAAAACAATCTAGTCGTTTATGGTACAATCGTCTTAAGGAATACTTGTTAAAAGAAGGTTATAAAAATGATCCAATTTGTCCATGTGTCTATATAAAAAGCTTTGGATCAAATTTTGTGATAATTGTTGTTTATGTTGATGATATAAATATTATTAGAACTCCTGAAGAGTTTTAAAATACAGTAAATTGTTTAAAGAAAAAAATTGAGATGAATGATCTTAGAAAAACAAATTTCTGTCTTGGCTTACAAATCAAGCATTTAAACGATGGAATTCATGTTCATCAATCAACTTATACGGAAAAGATATTAAAGAAATTTTACACGGATAAAGTACACCCATAAAGTACTCCGATGATTGTATGATCGTTAGATGTGAATAAAGATCAATTTCGCCCTTGCGAAGATGGTGAAGAGTTTCTTGGCTCTGAAGTACCATATTTAAGTGCCACAGGGGCATTGATGTATCTTGCAAACAACACAAGACCTTATATAGCTTTCACTATAAACTTGTTAGCAAGATTCAGTTCTTCTCCAACACATAGACATTGGAATAGAATTTAACATGTTTAGATATCTCAAAGGGACTATTGATATGGGGTTATTTTATTCAAATGATTCGAAATCCCTATTAGTCGGCTATGCTAATGCCGAATACTTATCAAATCCATATAAAGGTAGATATCAAACAGGATATTTATTTACATGTGGGGATACTGCCATATCATGGCGTTCAATAAAGCAAACACTAGCTGCCACTTCTTCAATCATGCAGAAATAATTGCAATGCATGAGACAAGTCGAGAGTTTGTTTGGCTAAGGTTATTGACCCAACATTTCCAGAAGATATGTAATTTGCCTTTACAGGAAAAGATGTCAACTATCTTATATAAAGATAATGCAACATGTATAACTCAATCGAAGGGTGGTTACATTAAAGGTGATAGAACGAAACATATTTCACCAAAATTATTATTCACCCATGATCTTGAGAAAAGAGGTGATATAAATGTTTAACAAATTCGTTCTAGTGATAATTTAGTAGATCTTTTTACTAAGGCATTGCCAACTTCAACATTTGAAAGACTACTACAAAAGATTGGAGTGCGTCGACTGAAAGATGTAAAGTAATGTTGCCATAAGGGAGAGTCTAAAAATAAGTTGTACTCTTTTCCTTTAACCAATATTTTGTCCCATTGGGTTTTTCTGATAAAGGTTTTTAACGAGGCAGCTTGTAATAGAAGATTGTGTACTCTTTTTCCTTTATTAGGTTTTTTTATCCCATAAGATTTTTCCTAATAAGGTTTTAATGAGGCACATTATCTATCAACGAGCATCCAAAGGGAAGTGTTATGAATATCTTATTAAGTGGATGTCCATTATGATAAATATAAAGTTTTGATGTACTTTAAATTCTAATAGTTATTAAAATCAGATCTCTACTTCTTTTATACTTCTTATGCCTATAAATAAATACTCTGATAAAGCATTGTAAATCATCTATTTGATTAATAAAGTACATTCTCTATTACTCTCATATTTTCTTTGTTCTTTATTCTCCCCGTTTCTCTTTATTTTATAACATAATGTTATTAAAAATCATTTGAATTTTTATAATTATAAAACTTTTATGTCCAAATTTAGATGCATTATTGGTTTTTTTTATTTTTATTTTTTTATGATTTAGCTTAAAATTGTTTGTTATTATCTTTAAAAGTTTTATAATTTTATCTCAAATACTTAACTTAAAATTCTCAATTTCTTATTTAAATATATATAATTATTCACTATAAAAAATTGAATTAAAAGTAATTATATAAACACCTAGAATAAATAATAATTTTTTTTGAGTTTTTACACATTTGAACATATATATTTAGAATTTTTAATAATTTTTATAATTTAATTTTTTTAAAGTTTTGCACTCATCTAAAATGAATTTGACAACTGTTTGTCTAGATTTAT
The DNA here is from genome assembly GCF_007990345.1 of Gossypium hirsutum. Classification (NCBI taxonomy): domain Eukaryota; kingdom Viridiplantae; phylum Streptophyta; class Magnoliopsida; order Malvales; family Malvaceae; genus Gossypium; species Gossypium hirsutum. The sequence continues at coordinate 88,951,897 of NC_053433.1, read as the reverse complement.
TACATATACACATTTTATCATTTTTTAATAAAATAAAATTTTTGAATTTTATTTTTAAAATTTTTGATGACGTGACACTTCTAGCTACTTTTGTCAGCCACGTCAATACGATTAATAGTACTTATTGACTATATAAAATTAAATTAAAAGTAATTATATAAACACTAAGAATAAATATAAATTGATTTTTGAGTTTTTACACATCTACAAATTTCCACAAATATTTTTGAATTTTTTATAATTATCAATATTTTTTTATGTTACACGTTCAAAATGAATTTAAACAATTTTTTATCCAAATTCATTTCATATGTACATTTTATTATGTTTTTAATAAAATATTTTTTTATTTTTATTTTTATTTTTTTAATTGTTGTTGACATGGCATTTCTAATTAGTTTTGTTAATCACATCAATATGATTAATAGTTAAACCAATAAGCTAACAATTTCTGTTACTCAAAGAAGTTACTTAGTTTTTTTTAATCATTAACTTTTTTCTAATTTAATATGTATACTTAATATATCCAACCATACTTTAAAATTTGTATGTCTATATTATACACCATTTCTCTACTCATTTTCCAATTTTTACAAAACAGTTCCTCGAGATTCTGCAGTTTTTACAAATCAATCCCTAATATTTAAATTTTACAGTTTTTTATATTTTAGTCCCTGAATTTAGAATCTTACATTTTATACAATTTAGTCATTGAAATTTAAATATTATAGTTTTAGAGTTTAGTCCCTAACCTATGAATTTTACTGTTTTTACCAGTTATTGTTTCAACATGAATCAAAATTTCTTGTTGGGTCTGGATTGGGTTTGGGCCTGACTTGCTCTGTAATTCTCCTTATGGAAGATGTGTATGCTTTTCATTTTTATGAACAAAAAAGGTCAGAATTGGAGAAGGGGTAGGCAAAAAAGGGCAGCTAAGACTGGGATTGTCAGGGCAATTAAGGAAGATGATGATGGGCTGGGATGTATGTTTGGGTAATGGAATTAAAACAAACCTGGTTGCTTGGAATACCCATTTCCGCGGTTTATCCGGATAGATGGAAGTTGGGTGCTATGGCGCTGTTCATTTTGGTATCTGAAAAAGAAGAAAGTGATGATTTGAAAGTTTTTGTCCACCTGTCATATATATGAATAATTTAAGAGATAAGATCTATACATAACGTGTTAACTACTGTATCGCCAATAATATTTCTATCCAAAAAAGCAAAGTCAATATCACACACAAACACCTATTTCATCTTATACCATTTTCTGTGTCGCCTTTACTTACACACCGGGCCAAAAAGTAAAACATTTTGTAAAGCAAAAAAATTAAAAACATGTGTTGTGATGGAGATTGCAGGCCACTGGGCTTCCTCCTTGGCCTTCCCTTTGCTTTTCTTTCTCTCATCATCTCTATTGTTGGCGTTGTTGTTTGGATCGTGGGGTAGTCCTTTCCATTCCTCCACTTTCTTCTGCTGTTTGCGAATTGGGATCTGGGTTTTAATTTCTTCTAATTTTCTACCTCAATCAACTTATCAGCACTTGGGGTTTTTGCTTGCAGGTTGTTGTTGACACTGATCTGTCCTTGTTGTTTGAGCGTGACGGTGCTAGTAGAGATGGCGCTGGAGTTGGTCAAAGCTCCAATTCATGTCATGGAATGGTTCACTGAACAAATCCCTTGTTAATTCCACACTCACTGCTTTGTTCTGCTTTTTTTTTCTCTTTTGGGGGTACAATTTATTGGTAGCATACATGTTTTTCTGGATCTCTTGATTATATGTTCTTGATGTAGACATGGGATTTATGAGGATTCCCAATTAATATTCTTGTGGTTTGGATTTTGTTTATTGTTGATATTATTCATTGTCATTGGTTATGATAAAATAAGTTATGTCCAATATATGCTGATCAAAAGTGCATTCGTTCTGGCAATTCAAATCCTTAACCAGACCACCAGGGGGAATTCTGTAGAACCTTTTATTACTTATTCGCTGTTGATTCTTGCAAAAAAATAAAACACAAAAGGTTGAATGGTAAAACTGTTTTCTGGGAATTTGGTGTTTCCAGTTAAGTTACTTGTTTTAATGCGCTGCATTCAGGACTAAGAGTGATAATGACAACGTCAAATCCAGACGAATGTTAGTGCTCACTTCTCTGTTCCACTTATCAGTAAATGGATATAGACTAATCTGATCAAATTTTAATCCTCTTTGTTGAAAATAAACAATTTGAGTAGAAATCAATCCTCAATGTTAACTAATATAAAAATAATTAATTACAAAAATGTATCAAACAAAAATTACTTATAAAAATAGGTCGAAATCTACAATCGCCGGTACATCTAATCTCTACCACTTATTACATAATCATGTTGTGGGAAAAAAATAATTTTCAAGTGTTAAGCAAGTATAAATTTTCAAAAATAACTGTATTTTCTTGTTTACACAGCACAAATGATATAGAAGGAAAAAATATTTTTTCAATATGGGGTAACTTGATATATTGGCAACGCCAGTATTAATTTTTTTTTAAAAGGTGGCTGACAAAAAAAAATGTAAGGTGGTGTGGCCAAGTGGTCAAGCAGCACCGATTTGAATTAAAAAAGAAATTTAATGGGTGCTGATTGACACATTGGTGGTATCGATAAATTTTTTTTATTAAAAAAAGTGGCTGACAAAAAAGAAAAGAACTGATATTTTTATGGGTATCGTGTGTCAATGTGGCAGCACTAATATTCTATTTAAACCACTCTCTCACAAAAAATTCAAATTCTAGATTGTTTATGGTTTCGAACAAATAAAACAAGAGAGGAAAAAGAGTTGTTAGAAATTAAAATTTAAAATCAACAATATTTGTTTTTCATTTGAGAATTCAAGGTTTTCTTTTTTACCTCATAAATCAAATTTAGATTGATTAGGTTAGTGTGTAATTATTTTTATGGTTTTTTTAAATTTATTTTACTATTATGTATGATTATGTGACTATATATGAGATGCAAGATATATTGTTTGATAAAAAAAATTGTTACTTTAAAATAGTATGAATTGTTTTAATATGATCTAATATTTTTTTCGTTATTTATTTATTTTACAGGTTTAGTATCGAAGATGAATAATCAATTCTTCGTATACTTCCATTTCGATGGGGTAATTTTGCAAACAGCGGTTGATTTTATATTTGAGTCGCACTATCAAATAGGAATGAGATTTAACAGAAGTGTAAAGTTCGACGAAATGAAACAAAAGATTAGTGTGAAAATTACTCAATGTTATGGGAGGAGAATGCCCAGACTATTCTACAAATTCTCAATTTTTTCAAATTCGTGAAAGCATAAGGAGATGGAACTTGTAGAGGATGATGATGTGAAGACTATGATTGCGCTGTATTGCTTGCCTAGGAACATTGAACCAATTGAGTTGTTCATCGAGTTAGCATATGTTTAGCCCGTTCAAAATGTCACTCCATTAAATCAACAATATGAAGTTGATGACCTGTCCATAGAGGTTCTGAAAGTCTCTGTTGATAGGCGATCTTCTGTACACAAGTTTGACTTTGGTATGAATGTTGGGTGGGTATAACTGTAAGATTATGGAGTGACATTGACATAGGAAGGCAATCCAAATAATGCTCCGATTGTGTATAACAACCTTAATCCGGGTCCCCGTTTAACTGATAAATCCATTGGTGATTGGTATCAATGCTGATGGTGAGGAAGGACTCGATAATGATGGTAGTTTTGATAATCAAAGTGAATATTTTAGTTGCAACAACCTAATTTTCAGTGGTGTCGAAAAAGGCTGTTTCAAAACTTTATTTTTGTAAACCAAGTCTATAAATATTTAATATAGATATTTATGGAGTTGGTATAAATGAATATTAAAGCTTAGTCCTTTAATTTTGTCTATTAGTTGTTTAATTAACGTACAAGTTCTATATTGTAAAAATCTTATTGCTAAATTTTTAAATAGCTAAAGGTTCCAAATAGTAAATAAACCATTTTGTTTCATCAAATAGTGGAGAATGTTCTAATTTTGATTAATGTTAATTAATTAAAGATTAATTAAATTAGTTAGTGATTAAAGATTTAATTAAAATATAAAAGGCTTAAGTTAGTAGTTTTTCTTCATCTTCTCCACTCTTCTCCCCCATGTTGTATGTTTAAGAAAGGAAACCCCCTTTTTAGCTTCAAGTATTCAGTCCTTCTATTGGTGAGATTTCTAAATTGTTTTCTTGTAATTTTTATATTTTTAAAGTTATTAGAGCTTAATTTAGTTAGCCTATGTACCAATTTGTAAAATTGTTAAAGGTTTGAAAGTTGTAATTGATGATTTCTTGAAGAAATTGATGTTAAATTGATAGATTTTAAGCTTAGATCATAAAAAAAGACTAAATTGTAATGTTTGGTTGTTAGTTTTGTTCATAAGGACTAAAGTGAATAAAATGTAAAATTTATGTGAAATTTTGGTAATAAAAGAGACAGAGGGTCCCTAAAGTATTTAAATGAGATCAGTTTTAAAATTGAGGCTTAAAATTGCAAGATATAGTTATTTCTATTTTTGGGACCAAATTGAATCAAATGAAAAACTTAAGGGACATTCGTAAAATGAAATTTTATAGATTCATACATATCAGGGAATAACATGAAAATGGTTCGTATTGATAAATGATCTAAAATAGTTGTTTAGATCAAGAATTGGATCAAACTAGAGATAATCAAGGAAAAGTCAAAATTATCGATTAGTCATTGAGGATTCAACTTTTTTTTGCTATCTTGACCAAGTAAGTTCATACCAAGCTTACTACTTTGTTTATGTTATGTTGATTGTGTTCCATTTTATTTATGTATTAGATTGAAATGAATTGGTGATTTTGGCACTAATGGTTCAAAATGAACTGAATTATAAATTTATGGGAATATTGGTTATATGGAAATATAAGATGATGTAAATGAGATTATTGACTGAATATATGTTTCATATGAGAAATGAAATTGTGGACAGGACTTGAAATTGTCATTTATACGGAAATGATGTCCGACTGAACTTAGTAAAAGGCTAGGATATGTATGATGTAACGCCCTAAAAATTGGGCCTAGAAGAGTTGGACTTTGAGTCTGGGATTCGGATAGAAGAAAACCTGAATATTTAGAAGTTTTAAATATTACTAGTGTTTAAAAAATATATATATTGATAAAATATTTATGTTATTACTAATATTTTAATTTTTATGAAAATTATTATCATTATAATTATTAGATACAAATATATTTATAAAATTATTGTTGTTAATTTAGTGTTTAAATTAAATTATTATTAGAAAATTTTACTGTATCTATTTTATTGATTTATGGAAATTATAATTATTATTATTAGGAAAAAATATATATATTATCATATTTGAAATTTTCATTATTATGGTTATTATTATTATTATTTTAGTTTTTAAATAAATTTAGAAGTATTTAAAGTGTGGGAAAAATTCGGTCCAAGACTCTAGCAAAAATTATTATTTTTGTTTCTTTAGGGGATTTGGGCATTAAGGTTTATTAATAAGTTGGTCTAAAATTAGACATAAGGAGGAGTAGGAGGGAGGAAGAGGTGCCTGGCTTTAAGGCACGACGTGCACAATTTGGGTGTTTTTTTAATATGCAGATCGCAGCTAGAATAAGGGTTAAGAGGAGTTGCGAGTATAATTTAACACAAAAAGAGGTTATTGCGCAGTGACAGTAGGGTGCTAGGAGTTTTACAAGGGTACGGGTTCGGTTCCAAGCGAAGGTATGTTTTAATATTATATTTTTAAAATGAATGGGAATTCAGCAGGTAACCTTTAAGATAAAATGTGACGGTATATTATTGAAAACAAATGCGTGTCCTAGTGGCTAGCAGCGTGCTGGGCAACCTGGAGGTCCCAGGTTCGAACAGCGTTATGCGCAAAAATGTGCTTTTTTTTTGCTGTACGCACGTGGGAGGGACCGTACGGTATTGAAACGCTACCAGCACCAGGAGGAGTCAGCTGAACGGTGGACTGCTGCTCAGTAGTGGGGAGTTTGAATTAAATTCAATCTTTGAATTTGGCCATGAATTAAGGAGATAAGGAAGGAATTAAAATTGGAAAAGGATTTTATTTTATTCTAATCTTATCTTATTTCTTTTGCTCATATTCTTTTCTATTTTTCCCAAAAGCTGAACAATTCTCTCCTTTTCTATTTTCTTTCCTTTTCTCATCTCTTCCCCTCTTCTCTTTTCTTTCTCCTCTTGTCGATTTTCATCCTATCTTTTTGCCGAACCTAAATCCTTCATATTCTTCTTCTTTTCTCTCATAAATCCTCAACAAAACTGGTTAGTCGAATTTCCATTGAAGCCAAACCTCGTATCTTTTCTTCCAAAACCGAAATCTTACTACTTTGAGGTACTGCAAAGGCCGAACCCTTGGTTGAGTATTTTCCCTTCTTGTGCGGTGGTTGGATCTACAATCGATTGGGAGTAGTTTCATAATGATATAGGTAAACACTTGAATCTTTCTTTCGTTATTCATGAATTAGGGTAAAAGCCGAAAAACCCCTATATGCAAAGGGTGCCTATTGATTGTACTCAAAGGGTTTAGTGGTGATATTTGATTTGTTTTCCTATAGTGTGGATTAAAGGCAACTGATCGAAGGCTTGGATAATTGGAACGATTGAATCTGGATCTAGTTCATATTTCGGCAAAGGTGAGAACACTAGTGCCTAAAGTGTTAATGGTTGATTTTTGGTAAGGAGTTTTGTAGTATGGATTCATAGTTAACGTATTAGTAATTGATTGTAGGCAGTTCGTGTGTGGAACTCGTCAGCGTTTCGTCACAAACAGGTGTGTAACTGTCACCCTTTCTTAGCCTAGATCAGCAAAAGCCGAAAAGCCGAAATGCCGAAAAATCGGTATTTTGTAGATTTGCGAGTGTGCGAATGCTCGTGAGGTAAATCGATTAATGTTTTTGGTAAGCTGCAATGTTTGGACTGCAAAGTGCATGATTTCTGTGCCCTCGATATTTTTGGGCTTAATGGGCCAAAACTGGAATAATGGGCCAACGGGCCCAATTCGGTAAGAGCCCTCGGTAAGTGATTCTGTTAGTACGTGAAAGGTAGGAATATGCATGAAAAACCCTAAAATAGATAAATTACTGAAATACCTTTAAAAGTGGAAAATTTACAGTTTTACCCCTAAGTGCAAAATGACCGTTATACCCCTAGGGTTAATTTTGACTGAAATGCATGATATTCTGATCATGTTTGTTGTATGCCATGACATGTATATCTGTTTCATGGGGTTGGGTTTTGTTATGGAGGAAGAACCCGTTCTGGTGGCTGTGCCATATATTCTGATATAAGCAGCTTTGCTGCGGATTATAGTTATTGCCGCAACCGGTGCTAACACTGTAAGTGTAGGGATGGCGTGGGTGATTTATTCCCCACAGGAAGTGTAGGGATGGACGGAGGCAAGTGCAGGGTTGGATGGGGTTATCATGCATTAATCATATGAGACTGTATTGAAATGGACCCAACTGTATTAATATGGGCAAGGCCCAATATATCTCGACTTGTATAGGGCTACGGCCCAGATTGATACTGATATGGGCTAGGCCCAGTATACTCTGTTACTGTAAGGGGCTATGGCCCAAATTAATATTGATATGGGCTAAGGCCCAGTTAACACTGATTTCTGAATAGGGCTTAGGCTCAGTAAAGCTTGAACTGATTTGGGCTCTGGTTGGGATACTTTACACACTGAGTTTTCCAAACTCACACCCTTTCTCCCCCATCCTTGCAGGTGAGCCCTAGTTGGTGGACTTGGAGCTGGGCGGGATTCAGAGTGGCCACGAAGATTAAGTTTCTGTTTTCTTTAAAATAAGTTTCGCATTTATTATTTTGATTATTTTTATTCTAGTTTAAGTTGTAATAAGGCCGCTTTTTTTTATTTTTAATATTTTGGGTTATTAAATTGGTTAGATCTAGGGCGCGTTTTATAAAAGTTACTTATTTTCAAAATATCACGATTACCGAGCAAAGCTTCCGCAACGTAAATGTTTTCAAAGGAAATAAATATTTTAAATGGACTTAAACTTAATTTGTTGTTTGTGGACTAGTAATATGCTTTAAGTGTGGTAATGGATGTGTGCATGTCTAGGATTGGATCCATGAAGAGCTTGGTACTTAAGCAGTCCAATAGACTCACCTCTTCTTTCTGGCTTCCTACCTGGTGCACAGCTTCTATTCACTTTAATCTATAACGAAAATATTCTTTTCAAAGATTTTTAATTAAAACATGAGTTTTACAATAACGCTCCACTGAGTTTTACATCAAGAAGGGTTTTCAATGAAAACATGGTTTTCGAAAAACACTTCAATGTGACACGCCGAATTCGACCGTAACGTCTAGGCCGAGTTTGGGGTGTTACATATGACATGCCATTAGTGTTATACACACAATCAAATAGGGATTCACATGATGTTACGAGATTTAACATTTTTTAAAAATTCTCGGATTATATGTATAATTGGTTTAGACCAGACAAATAACCTCGATATGATGTCACTTTATGTGAGCAATTCTATTAAAACGTCACCTTGTATGAGCAATCTTGAAATACTGTCAGCTTGTGTGAGCATTACTTTCCCGTGTATTCGAGTCTGTTTTACTATAGTTCCATTAGGAAATGTTCAATTGATTGAAAATTTAATTTAAATCGTGAATTGAAAATGAAATGGAATTGATGATACTCGACATATTGATTGTTATGTGATTATGTTTAAGACGTGATGGTATACAATTTGAGAACGTAACTAACGTATTCAATTTGTGGTGATGTTGTATGTATAGATAAGTATTCCAGTGCCAAAGAAAGTTAATTTGGTATCTAATAGAATAATTGTTTATCCTTAAATGATCAAGGTAAATTTTAGTTTCCATATGAGCTTACTAAGCATTTTATATGCTTTCTCGTTTTTTTTCCTTTTCCTTGTAGATCGTCACTTTGCGAAACACGTCAAGTTGAATTGTTACAAAGATCACACTATCCTAGCATCAAATTTGGTAACCTTGTGATTTTTTTGAGTTTTTGGATTATGGCATGTATATAGGGATTAGATGTGGAATGATGAAAATGTGCAAGTGTACACAATCGTATCAAGTAATAAAGTAATAGGCATGTCGAGTTATTGTACCCATAGGGACTGTATAAGGAAATATTTATGAAATGTAAAATTAAACAATTTGGTGGAGGAAAAATATGTTGATTTGAAAGTGGTGAAATATAAAAACTAAAAAATAACTAAGAAAATAAAATTCCAAATGCACGATTTCTAAAAAATGGTTTTAATCAATATCACATAAATGTGTTAGATCAATTCCATTCTCCTCAATTTCATTCTTTGACTTAGAATTATCAAAACTATGTTTATGTTGTTATGAATAATTTCATGGCAACTTGGTTTTTTGTTAATGCACATACATACATACTAAATCAATTAATCTCTTAAACATATTTCTATGTCAATCCAAACAATTAATCAATTTTTATAAGCAAGTATAAGATAAAGTGAGGTAATAATATATTCTTATATTGAAACAATTTAATCACAATAATCTTACAAGTTATGCAAGGCTAAAGTATTGTTTAATACCATTGCTAATTTAACCCTCAACTACCTTAGAAGATTAAACATGCACCAATTAAATATTGTATCAATTAATTATAGTTTCAATCTGATTAATAATTAATTCTTTCTTTACCTTACAATTAAAATGTAAGCATTACATAGACATGATTTTATTTAACTGAATAAACTACCTAGGCCTATAACAACACAAACATGATTTTAACAAATTAAGTGGACAGAATGCAATTAATCTAACATTAATGAAATTTAATTCATTTTAATTAATTTAAGAACATCAACACAACAAGTATTCATATTGATGACCACAACATAAACTAAAAAAATATTAAGAGAAGGTAACTAGAAAACAAATCCCAGTGATGTTCTGAAGCTAGACTAATGCGCTTCTCCTCTTCTCTACTCATTCTGTCGATCCAAGTCCTTCATACTTGATTGTTGTTGCTCCAATGGATGTGCTAGATCTTTTTCAACAAGAGAAATTGGCAAGGGAAAGAAGAAAAAATGGGAAGACAAAGATGAACAAATGAGTGAAATGAAAGAAAAGATGATTAAATAATGAGAGGTGTGTGAGCTGATGATAAATGAAAAGGTGAGGAGAGGTATTTATAGTGGGAGATGGCAGCACGCATTAACTAAAAATAGCACCAAATCCCCCTTCTTATGGCCGACCATGCTAGGTGGGAGGAGAGGTTGAATTGGTTCTGTTATTTTTAGCTTATGGCTAGAAAATAAACGCATAGAAAGAGAAGGGGTTTGAACGACATTTAGGAAGAATTCAAGGGCTGATTTGTAAGTGAAAAAATCAGCCAAAATTAGCTGATTGGATCAGCTAGATGGGACAGTTTGGGCTGCTCTCTTGGGCTTGTCTATCCTCCCTCTTTATTTTCTAAATTCAAGCTCTTTTCTCTACTTCAAGCTGCATGTTTTTCATAGATAAAAATTAAATTGGGCCAGCTGATTTGAGGAAGTCCAAGAGCATAAATTTAAGTCCTCCACGGTTGTTAATTTATCATCTTGAGCCCCCAAGCTGCCTCATCAATTAATTCTTTCAAGGTGATTGTCGAGCTGATTTTTCACCTTTTGTGCAAAACTGCCAAAAATAGCCCAAATTATGAAAAATTATCATAAAATAATTAAAATTAAAAATATTTTTTAAATTAAGCTCAAATTAATTAGCTAAAAAAAGTATAAAATTTGATAGAAATTACTTATAAATTGCATGAATTAGTGCTCAAAAGGTGCTAAAAAAGTCTATATATTTTAGTGTTTCCAAGATGTTAAAAAAATGGTCACTATCTTGATCACTTGGTATGTTTGATAATTGTGGCAAATATTCAGTTGTTGAAAAGTTGGTATGTACCACATGGCATATGATTTAGCTAATGCTTGATGTGGTTTACTTGATGATTTTAAACTTGAATATGTCATTAGATATGCTTAAAGTTGAGTATTGAAGAAATGGTAAGTAGAACGAAAAGATGTACATATATGCTTAAGTGCTTGAAATGGAAATGAAATGGCGTGGTTCTATATGAATTGGTTTAGGTAAATATTGATAATTGAATGGTTTGTTGGTTTATTTGGAATGAAATTTGATGGAACGTATGGAAATGAATAGTTGGTAATAGTTTGAACCTATGTTGAACTACTTGAATGAATAGTTACATGACTTGTTTAGGTATGAAATGTTAGGTGTTTTGGTATGTTTTAGGAATGTTTTGATTCAATTTAAATTGGTAAGTGTTGAACTTATTGATAGGTATGTTTGGAAGCTTTGAAGTAGGTACCAAATGATTCATTTTTACTAAAAACAGAATCTACATCTCAACGAGCAACCTACCTCGTCACAATGTCAACCAATAGCAAGTCACATCGTGACATCGAGTGGCCTGAGGTCAAGACGTGACAAACCATTTGGCGATGTTAGGACATGGAGAAGGTGACATCACGATGTCAACCCTAAAATTTTAAAACTTTACAATTTGGTTGTATTTTGTGCTCAAATTCTTAAAAGAGCTTTTATAAACTTGATTAAGACTCAATTTTGATTTATTTAACCTTAAATAAATGTGTTTGACATTGAACTGCATGTGTGTATGAATATTTGCTATAAATTGATTATAGTTGCTCTGGTAACAAAAGTAGCATCATGTAGCTCGGACCCGATGATCGGGTCAAGTAAGGGGTGTTACATTTAGTGGTATCAAAGCTACAGTTTAGTCGATTCTAGGATTGAAATGTAGTGCGTTTTGAGTCTAGAAATACATGCCACAATAAACTATGATAGTATGATGTCTTCTGATTTGAATTGTCTCTATTTTTCATATAGATAAACCATGTCAACCGAATCCAATCAAACCATATCTGATGAAGTAGAAAGTAATGTTCTTGCTTCGAAATAGAAAACTTTCCATAGTTTGCCCATTCTGTAAGGGCTGGGGAGTGAGGTAAGAGATGCCTTCTTATAGATGATGAACTAGTGGTTCACTTAGTTTATGGGAGTTACCCCTTCAGCTCTACAACTTCAAATGCACCCTCCTCCCTTGTTTATGCCTCATTTGGCACCCCTTGTTCCTCAAGGTCCTAATTCGATAACCATTAATTGTCCTTCGATTGATAAAATTCACAAATGTAGGGTAGAGGAATCCAAAGGAATGAAAGACGACGACCCTACGAAAGTTGAGAATTGACTAGAACATACCCTGTGAGTCTTTGATGAATTGATGTGTACAGCAGAAGACTACTTGAGATATTCAATATCTCTGCTGAAAGAGAAAGCCTATCAGTGGTGGAAAAATTTGATGTCTATTGTTTTGAAAGATCGAATAAATAGGGATTTCTTCCAAATTGAATTTAAAAAGAAATATGTCAGCTGGTTATATCTTGAGAAAAAAAGAAAGATTTTATGGAACTAAAGTAGGGAGATATGCCAGTAGCTAAATATCAATGAGAATTTATCCGCCTCAGTAAATATGCTAGAGAGTTTGTATCTACTAAAGCTAAAATGTGTACTCATTTTAAGTGGGGACTGAACAAGGATATACGTATGTTAGTGGGAGCACTAGAATTAAAAGAGTTTATTGTTCTATCTGAGAGGGCTTAGAAAATGAAGGATATGCGTAACAAGAAAAAGCAAGCCAAATCTAATATTCGAGATTTTGAAAAATAGAGTATAACCAGATCTATCTAGACTCCTTCATCTAAAATTTTGAAAGATGTTCATATTCGTTTATCCACTCCATCAGGGATTTTTAAGAGAAGTGGACCAAGATTGAGTATTTTGCGACCCAAATTATGTCGCTAGCTAGTGTTGGAAGTGTTCATAATGGTGATAGACCAGTCTATGGACATTGTAAAAGAAATCATGGGGGTGAGTGTAGGTTAAAATGTGGAGCTTGTTTTCTATGTGACAAAAAACCGCTTTATTAAACTAGATTTTTCCAATATGATCATGCACAAACAAAAAAAGTTGGGAATAGATTAGTAACCTAACAAATACCAAACATAAAGCTTTATCTTATGGCGTTTTCTTTTCCCTAATCACACAAGAAGAAAAATGAAATCAGCCTTTAAGCCATGTAGAAAGAGGCTGGTATATGGTCACCTTTTAATGCCCAAATAAGGGTTGTTGGACTTTGGCAACATTCATGACCTAAATCAAGAATGGAGTAGCAAAAATGGACAGTTTGCTAAGGAGATAGGAGCCCAAATCATCCTCTAATGAGGAGAAGGCCCAACCATCCAAAGAGGTGCCCAAATCATCCATCCAAGACTTGGTAAACATTGAAAATCAGCTTAAAAAATCCACACATGTGACCATCCACTTCCCTTCCTCATTTCAACCTTTCTCTCCCATGGATCAAGCATGAATCAAGGAAACTTTCAAAGCCATCCACTCACTTTCCTTAAGGCACGGGTCGGCCACATATGAAGAGAATTCCAAGGCTCCCAATTGCTAAAAGTAGTCAGCCTCTACAAGTATAAATAGGGGCTAGCTATTCACTCATTTCACTTATCCCTAATTCATCATCTTTTATCCCATTCTTCATTCTTTAACTTCTCATTTGAGAGAGCAACAAAAAAGTTTAAGAGGAGCATTTTAGAAGTTCTTTTGAGCAGTAAAATTTGACACCTTAAAGAGAAATTTTGCGGAGGAGGAAAGGAAACACAAGTTGAGATACAGAGAAACACTAGATTTGTCTTCTTGTTTCTTTCCTTTAAATCTTTTTATTTTGTTCTAAATTCATGAACATGGTTGCTAAGTATTTTTCTACTTTTAATTTAATTAAAATGACTTAATTTTGTTACTTTTAGATTGTTTGTATTCTCTTAGATTAGATTGTTATTATGTTGTTAATGATGTTATGTGTTTTGGTTGTTTATACATTCAAATAAAAACATGAACATGCTATTCATACATTATGAATGTAAGGTAGCGATTGAATTAAGTATTTAATTCGAACAAAATTGTAATTAATTGACATAATATTTGAATGGTCCATGTTTAATCATTTAATGATTAAATTAGTAATTATTTTAAACAATATTGTTACCTTGCATAATCCTTTTATGATGTCTGCTTATAAAATTATTAAGTTGATTGAACATAGAAATATGCTAGAGAAATTTAATAATTAAATAGTATGACTTCATAATTTATTCGTATTTGGTAAATAAATAGTCGAATTGCCATGGTTTTATTTTGTAACTTCATTAATAGTGTTTTAATAAATATGACATTAGCGGTTCTAATTTCAGTTGCCAACACTTCTATAAATATGACATTAGGGGTTTACTTAAGTCGTCCTAGACACCTTCAAAAAACCTTAGTAGTTTAAGAGTAGGAATAGATTATTTTCTTTCTGATTTTTAATAACTCTTTTATTTTTCCTCTTGGAATCAGTTTTGATCCAATAGTTTATTTATTTAATTGAAGTATTTCAGTTTACTTGTTCTTGCATTTGATTTATTTCTTTATTCCAATTAATCGATTTTCTTTTCCCTTCCCCATTCGATATTCAATCCAAGATTATTCACATTTCTTTTCTCTTCTGAATAGATCATGTTCTTCACATAATTTATTCAATTGAGATTGAGATGATGAATAACATGAGTAGCTAAATCCCTTAGGGAAGATTAACGAGTGCATGAGGATGTGATTAATGGAGGGTTTAAGGTTTCTTGAGAGGGATTAGTTGGTATGAATTACACGTGCTTAAACCACTAGGATTGACATCCCTAGGAAGTTAATAATAGGCTAGAAGAGGTTGAGAGATAAGTTATGAAACACCTATAACCCGTTTTTGTCGTCAGGTTAGGGTTACAGAGTATTACCAGACAATTCAGAACAATCCATAATAGATAGCATCAAGTTACCGAATTATTTAACGAAATTTCATAAATAATTCAGATCTGAGTAGAACCTACACTTATGGGCCTTAAATCAAGCCTACGAGGAATTTAAAATAGTTTAGGAACAATCGGGGACCAATTCAAGATAAAACAGAAGATTTGGGACAAAAGTGAAAATTTTCAAATCTGGGGTCACACAGCCGTGAGTCCAAGTCGTGTGATAGAGTCTAAACTATGTGGCTCTAAACATGGCCGTGTGCTACATCACACGCTCGTGTGCTTAGGCCGTGGAGCTCACTAACTTAGCTCAAATAGTTGTGTCCCATCCATGTGTTTACCCGACTAACTCACTAACTTAGGCCACACGATCGTGTCACAGGCTATGTGCCAGCCCGTGTAAACCCTGCACCTAACACATCCAGGACATACACTCGTGTAGGTTTCCCATGTGTGACACACGACCATGTAACAACCCATGTGTGCCCAAAAATATTCCAAAACATGCTCATTTCACATCCAAATGCTTAGGTATCTAATTATACAATTACACACATGTTCGTAAGACTTTGGAATGCATTTTAAACCACTCAAATTAAGTTAATCAACCGTCCTATGTGCCTAACCAATGTGCCATCATTGACACCATATTTCAATCACATAACAAACCATTATCAAGCTAAACTTTCAAATCATCCATGCATACCACCTGTAACAGCCTATTTTTTAGTGGTGTCGAAGATAGTAGTTTCAGGGCTACAAATCGACGAGTAAGTTCGTAAATGTTATTATTTAGTATTTACAAGTCAATTATGGTTTTTAAAAAGGTTTTTGATTAAGTGATTTATGTCTTATAAACAATTTACTAAGTTCAAGTGGTAAGACCTTGAAGTCAAATGGTTTTAGAAAATAAGGTATCGAGACCTCGTTTCTATGAACCAGGCCATAAATATTTGTAAATAATGAGTCATTAAACATGATGTGTCTTTGGTCTCTTAAGACAATTAAAATTGATGTATTTTTAGTGGCTTCAACACTAAGAGGTTTGACACCAACTTGGACTAGCCCAAAATGGACATATTTGTATTTTTGTTCTTTGAATTTATTAATGACGACTTTATCTAGGAACTATAGAAACAAGCTTATATATTGGCCCAATACATTTTAATTGTTATCCAAACTTTATGGTTTCTTTAACTAACAAAAATATTTTACAACCTTTGACCCTCTAAATACATACCCATAACTACAAAATGCTTCCTGGTTCGGAAGTACTAACTGTAGTCTATCAATTCCACTTCAATGCTATGTATTATGTAGTTAATACCAAGGCTTTACTTCAAAGCCCAAAAGAAGAAGCCTTTTAATAGAAACAAATACTTCAAGATCTCATACCACAATCCTAAGAACAATACAATGGCATGAAATAAACCTTTCTGATATGTGGAAACTTAAGGGTGCTATAGGCCTTGTGGCACCAACTCCAATAAGAAACACTTTATTAAATGAAATTTTTCAACACCAAGATGGCACAGTTGACTTAATATTCAACAGGCCATGAAGAATGCCTCTAAGACATTGTTTTGAAATAGGAAGTACCAGTGTAGCTTTTAGGAGGTTAAATTTAGAAGAAGAGTCAAATCCAGAAACACAAAAAAAAAAAAGATTTTAGGACAGCTGGAGCCTCTGTCTCTTCTATCCCAACAACATTTAGAACCAATTTACAAGGAATAGATAATTCCTCAAATATAGCTCAACCTATCTATGCTAGATAGGAAAAGAGTCCCTAAAATTCATTTTATAGGTCACCAACATATTCATCAATGACAAATAATGCAAGACAATGAGAAAATTCAAAAATATTTTTTTTAGAAAAAACATTTTAAGATAAATAAGGAATGGTGTAGATAACACTTCTATTCCAACAAATATAAGCAAAAAAGAGAAGATTACATTAAAAATTATAGTGATAAAAAAGAAAGCATTCTTCAAGAATATTATGAATTTATGAATACCCATAAAATTCATAAATTTTTTTTGAATGGTTTGAAGAATATTATTTAGAATCTGTTAATACAATAAAACATAATACTAGATGGCAGACTATAAAGGAGAAGTTGAATCTCGAAATCTCCTTTTAATGGACATTTAATATCTTCACAAAAATACTGGAATAAAAAAATATCCTATAAGAATGAGAGCTCTTGATGCAGGAGAACAAATCTCATCAAAAGATATTAAAATGATAATAGAACAAACAACTATACAAATATCAATCTTCATACAATAGGAAAACAATTAGATTATATTGAGAATTTGGTAGAAAGTCAACCGATTAGCAAAGAACCAGTAAAAGAGGTAACAAAAAGAAGTTCTAAAGAACCAATATTTACACCTTATGAGATTCTAAAACCTTTCCAAAAATCCCAAAATGATTTCTTAACAGAAATCCAAAATAGACTTCTTGCTTTGGAAAGTTACAAGTCTGAATTAATTGCACCTGATACCCTAATGCAAGCCCAACATTCAGTAAATACATTACACCAATCCTCTCAATCTGACTCTGACCAGTCAGATGAACAAAAAATTAACAAGATAGCTTGGAAAGAACAAAAAAGGTTATATTATGCAAAAACCACTGCACCTGATCTTAATATAGAAGAAAACTCGTTTTCCGGAATAAATATAATGCTAATACAATTTATAAATGGAATATAGACGGAATGTCTGAATACAATATTCTTAGTTTATTACAACAAATGAAAATGGTTTCAAATGTTTATAAAACCCAAAACCAAAATGGATTAATCAATAATCATGCTATAGCCAATCTTTTAGTTGTTGGATATACAGGTCAAGTAAAATGATGGTGGGACCATGCACTCACTAAAACCCAACAAGAAGAAATCTTAAAAGCAATCAAAAAAGATGAACAAGGAAGAGAAATCCAAGATGCAGTAGCAACTTTAATTTTCTCAATCTCTAAACACTTTATAGGAGATCCTTCTCATCTTAAAGATAGAAATTCAAAATTATTATCAAATTTAAAATGCAAAAAATTAACCAATGTTAAATGATATAAAGATGTCTTTATGACTAGAGTTTATGCAAAGATCTAATAACCAACTACCATTTTGGAAAGAAAAGTTTCTAGGAGGACTTCTTACTTTACTAGGAGAAAAAGTTAGAAATCAAATAAGAGAAAATTACAAAGGTATTATTTCATATGAAAAACTTACATATGGTGAACTAATTAGTTTCACCCAAAAAGAAGGATTACAAATTTGTCAAGATTTAAAATTACAAAACAACTTAAGAAAGAAAGATATCAATGTAGAAAGGAATTAGGATCATTCTGCCACCAATTTGACATTAGGAGTGAACCTTCTTCTTCAAAAACATGTTGCCTTGTAAAACCAAAAAATAGGAGAAAGAATATTTTAGAATATTATAAAAAAACCCAAATATAGAAAATACAAAAAAGAAAAGAAACAACAAAAAACAGAAAATAATAAAATGTTATAGATGTGGAAAACCAGGACACATCTCAAAATATTGCAAAATTAAAAGAAAAATTAATAATTTAAATCTATATGAAGAAATAGAATAAAGATTAAATGAGATTCTCGTAGAAACAACTTTTTCTAAAAATGGTACATCTATCGAAACAGGTGAATTACAAATAGACGAATTACATACAACATCTTAATCTTCTGATGATGAAAATGAACCTTTAATTAATATGTTAACCAAAGGTCAAGAATTTACTATTGAAGTTATTGATAAAATTCAAGACCCAGAACTTAAAAGAGAATATCTTTTGAAATTAAAATATTCATTAAAAGATAAACTAGAAAAAGAAATTGTTTCTAGTCAATCACAAATGTATAATATACAAGATATAATATTTAATAAATATGAAAAAATAAAACCTAGACAAATTACAAATTCTGAATTATAGTTAGAAATAAAATAAATTAAATTAGAACTTTCTCAACTTAAAATGGAACAACAAGAAATGAAAAAACAAATGCAAACCTTAAAACATGAAATCTCAGAAAATAGTTTGTCAGAAATTGAACCCAAACCTGAAGAAAATACACAGAAATATATGATGGTTTTAACTGAAGTATCTATCCAAAGATATTTAATAAAAATAAATATTGTCATAAATAATGAATTTCAATTGGAAACAATAGCCCTTTTTGATACAAGAGCAGACCAAAACTGTATTAGAGAAATGATAATTTGAACAAAATATTTTGACAAAACATCAGAATCTCTTAAAGTTGCAAATGGTAAAAAACTAAAAATTACTTACAAAATTCCCAATGCAAAAATATGCAACAAATGTATAAAATATCAAACATGTTTTTTAATGGTAACAAGACATCATATCAGGAACCCCATTCATATCCTTACCCAAACCATATAAAGTAACAAATAATTCTATTTCAACCAAAGTTTTAAACACTAAATTAGAATTTCCTTTTGTAGAAAAACCAGAAATAAGAAATCTCGACTTATTAAAATCTTTATCCATCCATAATGCGCAAATCAATAATTTAATTAATCATAAACAGAAACAAATCTCTTTTCTAAAAGAAGAAATATGTTTTAAAAAATTTGCTGAACAATTAGAAAAGAGAGAAGTGCAAAAAAGGATAAATCAAATCAAAGAAGAAATAAAATCAACAATTTGTTCTGACATTCCTAATGCTTTTTGGAATAGGAAAAAAAACACGAAGTAACATTACCATACGAAAATAATTTTGATGAAAGACCAATACAAATGAACAAAGAAATGGAAGAATTTTGTAAAAAAGAATTACAAGATCTTTTTAATAAAAAATTAACTAGGAAAAGCAGTTCTCCTTGTAGTTGTTCAACATTTTATGTAATAAAAAATGCAGAACTCGAAAGAGGAACACCAAGATTAGTAGTTAATTACAAACCTCTCAATCAAGCCTTAAAATGGATTAGGTACCCAATACCAAATAAAAAATATTTGTTACAGAAACTTTGTAATGCAAATATTTTCTCAAAATTTGACATGAAATCTAGATTTGGCAAATCCAAATAAAAGAAGAAGAAATATATAAAACGGCATTTACCGTACCATTTGGACAATATGAATGGAATGTGATGCCTTTCGGATTAAAAAATGCTCCATCCGAATTTCAAAGAATAATGAATGATATTTTTTTACCAATATTCTCAATTAACAATAGTATACATTGATAATGTATTAATGTTTTCAGAAAAATTTAGAAAAACACTTCAAACATTTATCCATCTTTATAAAAGTCATAAAAAATAATGGTTTAGTAGTTTCTAAATCTAAGATAAGTTTTTTCCAAACCAAAGTAAGGTTTTTAGGTCATTGCATTACCCAAGGAACCATTACCCCAATAGAAAGGTCCATAGAATTTGCTAGCAAATTTCCAGACCAAATCCTTGATAAAGTCCAATTACAAAGATTCTTAGAAAGCCTCAATTATGTCATGGACTTTTATCCAAGTCTTAGCAAATTATGTAAACCTTTATACGATAGGCTCAAAAAGAATCCACAACCTTGGAAATATGACCACACCAATATTATCACCCAAATTAAAAAACAAATCACTAAGTTTCCTTGTTTATGTTTAGCTGATCCAAATGCCCCCAAGATTGTAGAAACAGATGCTTCTGAAATAGGATACGGTGGGATCCTAAAACAAGTTAAAGGGGAAAAAGAGCAAATAGTCCAGTTTACTTCCATACATTGGAATCTAACTCAACAAAATTATAGTACTATTAAAAAAGAAATTTTATCAATTGTTTTATGCATTACAAAATTCCAAAGTGATTTATTAAATCAAAAATTTATTTTAAGAATTGATTGCAAATCAGCAAAAGAAGTTTTACAAAAAAATGTTTAAAATATTGACTCAAAACAGATTTTTGCAATATGGCAGTCAATTTTGAGCATATTTGATTTTGATATTGAATACATCAAAGGAGAAACCAATTCTTTGGTTGATTTTCTTACCAGAGAGTTTCTTCAAAAATGCCACCCAAACTCTGAGACAAAGGAAAATAAAAAATAAGAGAGTAATCCAAAACCCAAATTTCCTCAAAACCAATTAAGTCATGGTATGAAATTTACCATGAAGAAGAAGATGAGAGATCATCATCCTCATCAAAATCCTCCAAAAATACAATCGTTCAAGATGCACAAGATCCAAATGAAATTGGTTCTCAAATCAAAAAATGGATTGAGTCCTTTTTTCAATCTATAAAAGTGGCAAAAGAACTTTTCAATGGATGGCATTTCAAGCCATTAGATTCTCAAAAACCCCAGTAGTATTATGAAAACATACAGGTTCAAATTGGATCAGTATTAGTCAAACACTACACAGACCCAAAAGATCTAAATTTTATTACCCATTCAACAGCCCAAATATTAAAAATTCTTCGACCAAGGGATTGGAGTGAAAACTCAAATTCTCCAAAGAAATTTCCAGCCAAATTTACCACCAAAATTGACCAGCACCTATATTTCACATATTGGGATTACCAAATGGAGTGGTACAGCGACTTCTTAATGAATAACCAACATATGAGACATTATTGGCACTTATATTTCAAATACGGTACCCAATTCAAATTCCTGAATTGGTTCCAAGAATGGTGGAATTGGTATAAACCATTATCCTACGAGATCCTACCACAAAAAAAATTCAAAATTTATGGCCCAAATTCTTTAACAAATTTCAACTTTAACCAAACCAAAAACACATTTACAGAACAATCCATTTTTTTCTCAAAATTGTACATTTCTTGGATTGTTTCTTGGAATTATTCCTATGAGCAAGATCAATGTACTAGAATTCCATTATTAGTTTAAAACTATAGAACTAAATGGTGGGACAAGTTTAGTGATGAAAAATATGATTCAAAATATTTGGATAATGTTTTCAACAAGAACCCGAGATTATGTAAGTCTGCAGCCCCAGATCAAACCATAGTAAAATTCCTTCAAGCAAAATCAACAGCTAGTGCGATGATAGCTCAAGCCAAGAGCAAGAAGGAATACAAAAAAACTCATGGCTGAAATGCTCAGCTCAATGGATTCTAAATCCGAAGATGAGAAATCTTCAGTGTCTTCAATCAAAACGATGGATCTTGCAGACGATACCACCTCAGTAACCATTACCAAGAGCAAGAAAAAATGATGCAAAAGAAAAAAATGAATGAAAATGAGCAGAAACTATTCTCTGGCGTAAACAGTAAATATTCCCTGCAAGAAAAGATGAGTGAATAGGAAATATTCTCTGGCATAAACAGTAAATATTCCCTTGCAAGAACAGTAAGATTCTCTGGCACATGAATAGCAAAATATTCTCTGTAAATTGTATTTTTGTAACCAGAGAATATATTCTCTGAAAAGTTTCAATTATGTAATGATGTAGGGGATTGAATTTCCTAATTCAAATGATGTAAAGAGACAATAGCCCTCTATAAAGGCTATTAGATTTAGAATAAAGGGCACGACTTGAAATACCCATTTTAAAAATCCAAACTCGTTTCTCCAAATTTTTAAGTTTTCAAAATTTAAGTTTTAAATTATTTTCCATTTCAAGATTTAATAAAATTTTAATTTCAACTTACAAATTAAGATTACGATTATCATGTAATAGTCCGTTTTCAGTGAAATCAGAATAGTGGTTTCGGGACCAAAAATTTGAGGTGGAAATATTTATTTTATTATTATTTTGAGGTCTGCAGCATGATAGTATGATTGTATAGATATTTTTGTTAAGAAATTTTATCGTTTGAATGCTTAATTCGATAAAAAGGATTAAATTGCAAAAAGTGCAAAATTAGAGTTCTATAGGCTAAAGGCATTAAATAGTTAAAGAATTTAAATGTGTGAGTACCTAAATGATAAATAGACCATTATTTATTTGAGTGGACAGAGATGAACATTAAATAGGTGAATTTTAAGTTAATGAATTGGGTTAATTTGGTAAATGAATAAAATAACATAAATTAAATTAAGGTAAAAGAAAGATATCATTTTTCTTTCTTCTTCATGAATCGAAAATAAGGAAGAAAATACTCCATTGTTGTGCTTTGAAGGTTCGGCCATAATCTCATTGCATGAAATTGCATTTTTGCTTAGTATTTAGTGATTTCTATGTTTTTAGAGTAGTTGTAGCTTAATCTAGCTAGCCCAGGGACTAATTTGTGAAACTGTTAAAATTTTAGGTTTTTACCATTAATGAATATGTATGTGTTTTGAAGTTTAACGGTAGAAAATGAATGTTGTTGTTATATAAACAACATTTATTAAGTGATTTTAAATGAAATTGCAAATTAGGGATTAAATTGAGAAATGTGAAACTTATGTGGTATATGTGTGAAATAATGAAAAATATATGCTTCTATGTGTATATATAATTTGGCTAGCATAGGTATGGATTAAATTGCATGAATTTGCATTTTTATGAGCTAGGGACTAAATTGTAAAGAAGTTGAAATATTTGGGGTAAAAGTGTAAATTTTCAAAAATATGTATTTTGGGCTGAATGAGTACTAAATGGATTGAATTTGATTATTTAGATCAAGTTAAGCATCGTACGGAACTAGATCGAGGGAAAGATAAAGTTTTGGAATAGTCGATCCTATAACGTCGTTTTTATGATCGAGGTAAGTTCGTATGTTAATAAGCATTAATTTAATTGTGCTTTAAATGCTTTATAATTGTATTAATGATGAATACAACTTTACGAAAATGTTTGACGAAGATTTGGCGACGTGTGAAATCCCGGTTGAACCTTAGGAATAGATAGGATACAAATGATATGTCATTAGGGATTATTGTGTCGTGGGTGTTGGTCTGTACATTCTACCAGTGGCTGAGTTTTCTGACATGTGTTGCAATTATTCATCAGCTTGTGTGAGCAGCACCGTGTAGCTACGTCTTGACCGTCAGCTTTTGTGAGCAACCCCAGTGATAGCTTGAGATGACCATTTACATATGAGATATGAGTTTTAGAAGGTTTCGACCATGTATTTGCACCTAGGGTGCGAGATTCTTGAGTATCTGATATTATTACAAATGGTTCAATGGGTATATTGATGATATGGAAAGGTAAGAGATTGATACGTATCAGTGCAGGCGTGTACGTAAACCATATAAGTATTGAATCCGTGTTACGAGTTTCATGATTTACTATGTGGATGAATATATGTTAGCCTTTAATTAAATTAAGTTGTAGTATATTATGTTTAAATTACTTAAATTGTGAATGAATGGTAAGTTATACTTATTAGCCATACGAGCTTACTAAGCTTAATAGCTTACTCTGTTTACTTTTCCATGTTTTATAGTGATTTTGAAGCTTGCTCGGATTGGAAGTTGTCAGAGAACTCATCACACTATCCAACCATTGTTTTGGTACTTTTGAACTTGTATATTTGGTTATATGGCATGTATAGGTATTATGGTTAATATGGCATACATGTGTATAATGTTGATAGCCAATTGATTTGGCTTGTAAATGATATATGTTTTTGGTTATGTGTTTAGCCATGTGATTTGGCTTTTTTTCGTAAACTTGGGTATGTAAATATGTGTAAATGGCCTTTAATATGTGGTTCATAATTGCTATGTGAATGTCTTATTGAGATTTGGTATTGAAGGTAGCAAATGATTGAATTTGAGAATGTGGTATGCATGTTGATTTAGGTACAAAGTCTAATAGGTGAGTTTGGTCATTTAGGTGATTTTTGGATGTGAAATTGATGTGAATTTTAAATGGCTATTTGGGATGCTTATGAGAAATTCGGTTGTTGGTATTGGTAGTATATGATTTTGGTTTGAAATTGGTTAGTTACGAGTGCCTATTTGTACATTGGTTGTTTGTGCATCGTTGAACCTAGATTGACAACATTCTGGGTGAGAAATGTGGCTTGAAACATAGCCTAGTTTTTGTCCACATGGGCAGAGACACGGGCGTGTGTCTCAGCCATGTGTGACACAAGGCAAGGTTGCACGGTCGTGTGTCCCCTGGTATTTATTTAGAAATCAAGTCAGTAGCTTCACACGGCTTAGCACACGGGCGTGTGGCTTGGCCATGTGGCATAAGTTAGTATACCATATATTTTTCACATGGCCTAGCACACGGCCTGGCACAGAGGTGCGTGAGGCCATTTCGAAGGGTACACGAGCTAGTCACACGGGCGTGTGGTTGGCCGTGTGACCCAAGTTAGTGAGTTACATGGGGTTGGACACAGACTAGGACACGGCTATGTGATCCCATTTTGAATGTCCATAAGGCCTGTGACACGGGCGTGTCTCTTGGCCATGTGAGCCACACGGCCTATTCACACAGGCGTGTGTCCCCTATTTTTTTGAAAATTTTCTATGTTTTCTCAAAATTTCCCTGAGTTTTTGTAACACCCCGAACCCGAAACCGACACCGGAGTCGAACCCGAGGTGTTAACTGGCTTTAACCCCTTACAAAATTTATTTTCCAGACACTGCCCAATCTGTGTACTAGTCGGTTTAAAAATCATATCTTGAGTTTCGTAACTCGAAAATCAGTTTTGTAATTTTTCCCAGAAACTAGACTCATGTGCCCATCTATGTATTTTTTTTCTAGAATTTTTGGTCGGGCCAATTAGTACAGTTTATTAGTCAAAGTCTCCCAAGTTGCAGGGGTCGACTACACTGACCTTTGCCCATTACGATTTGGATATCTCCCTGAACGGGGCTTCAATACTGATGCCGTTTGTTTCTATGAAAACTAGACTCAGAGAGGAATCTGTACATATATGGTACGACCCCTAATTATCTCTGGTTAATTTATAATGAATTTCCAAAGTCGGAGCAGGGAATCCAGAAACTGTTCTGGCCCTGTCCCACAAAAATCTGATTATCTCTTAATATACTGCCCATATGATCTTTTCGTTACTACCTCATGAAAGCAGACTCATCGAGCTTCGATTACATAATTTATTCATCAATTAATTCCACTCCTACTATTTTTAGTGATTTTTCAATCTCATGACACTGCTGCTGCCAGCATCTGTTACGAAAGTAACTAGGTCCATTTCATGCCTACCCTTGATCCAACTCAATCGAACATTCGTGCCATTTTCGCATGGCTTAAAGTTTACATGCCATAATTCAAACACAACATACTAGCTTATACATGCCAAAATGATCTTCTAAGAACACTAAGAAGAGAATACCAAAACTTGCTATCCGGTGTGATGACTTCGATGACGGCCCGACCCCGCAAAAATAGATGAGTCCAAGCAACCTATAATGGGTGACAAGGAAACACCGGGTGAGTTTATAACTCAGTAAGTCATAAGCAATGCACTACTATACATCAATAACATTATCACAAGAGGAACAAAATGGAATGAGACAATTTACCCCATCCATACCGAACCATGCCATAGTTCCTCCAATCTATCGATTCAATTTCATATCATTTCATGCATTCACAATCCATATACTCATCAATAGGACATTGAAGCATTTTCATAAATCAATTTATTTTCGTTACAATCAAACAACAAAACGGCCTTTCACCCATCCTACGATAAATTTTTATGTACGTGACTTCAAGTATAGTTGTCACATAGGTTCAACTTACCGAGCTCAACACCAAGTATAAGCATAGCACATATTAGCCATGTACTCAAGACACTTACCCGATCCGCTGTCCGCGATCGACTCAATAGTGTCGCACACATAGTGTCCATAATGATTCACGAATGTATATTGAGCCCGCACACTCAGTGCTATATAATCAACTCGCACACTTAGTGCCACGTAATCAAATCGCACACTTAGTGCTACATAGTCAGACTCGCACACTTAGTGCCGCATGGTCAATTCGCACACTTAGTGCATCATATTCATTTCGCACACTTAGTGCAACATATTCATTTCGCACACTTAATGCAACATAGTCGAATCGCACACTTAGTGCTGTACAATTTAATCCCGCGCACTTAGCGCCAATCTCATGGTCATAAATGGTTATCCCGCACGTTTAGTGCCGAGATCAACAACTCGGTACATCTTACCTCTTTTCTTTCATTCAACAATTTCATCATCACATACGTACATGCATATATATATATGTATATTTATTCATTCCATTCAGCATCAATACATACACATTATGACCGTTTGAAATAATACCAACTACATGCTTAATGACTTACCTCGTGTTGGGTAAGACGGTTCCAACTCGGCTACTCGATAACCTTTTCTTTGCCTTTGCTCGATTCACCTCCTTTAGCTCCTTGAGCTAAATCAATAATTTAACTAGGTTAACCACCTTGCTAAATATTTACAATCCAGTCTCACATGTATATGTATGTTAGTATATTCGGCTAATAATCTCATGCAACTACCAAAGCCGAATCAACTAAATATACTTATGTATATACACATATATCATCATCGAAATCACCTAAGCTTAGACATCAATTTTTAATTTCAAGTAAGTTGCCGAATGCAACCTTACTAAATTCTCATGGATTCAATATACCATTACCATGAAATCAACAACCAAATTCATAGACAATTTAGGAAAATCACATTGCAAATCTCAAATTCAAACAAAAACCATGGCCGAAATGCACATATAACCACATAACAAAAATATCGAACCTTTGGTTGCCTAACTAGCTTAACATCCATCAAATTTTAAATCAAGAAACTCACCTCATCTATAATCAACCCTCAATACCCTAAAGCATCAAAAACGACATCAAAGAAATTCAACCATCCATGGCCGAATGTCCTTGACCTCTAATCACCTAGATTTTTATTCTTTAAGCCTCATCCAACTCATATTTTTCATTGACAACCTCCTTAACTTCAATTTATTCACCTCTTTAATCATGCTACATTCGACCATTATTTAACAATAATTCATGCATCCTTTTTATTAAACACTCAAAATCAACCATCTTCATACCTCATCACCAAAGACATCAAAATACCAACCAAGAATGTAACATTCATGGCCGAATATCATCTCCATCAATTAACAAAATTTGAACCATGGCTAGGTAGATTTTCACTTACAACTTAAAATATACATGAATCTCAAAGAATAATATCAAACATACCTTAGTCTAGCAAACCACCATAGCCGATTTTCTCAAGCCTTTTTCCCCTTCCTTTCTTTCCTCTATTCGGCCAAGGATGTTCAAGAATGAACTCTTTTTTTTTTCTTTCTTCAATTCACGGCAACAAGGGGGTGAGACCATGTTATTTTTTTTTCCATCACCCTTCCTTTCATTATTTAATCACCATGCTTATTATTTTATTTTTCTTAACATGCATCACTAGCATAACATGTTGGAGACATGTTTCCACCCATAGCATGGCCGGCCACTATGCTTTAGTTTGGCTAATTTGACATGCAAGGACAACACTTTCCCACTTTAATACTATTTGGTCATTACTTATTTACCTATCATAATTTTCCAAGTCTTTCAACTAGGTCCTTTCAAGCAAAATTCACATTCATAATATAAAATTGAAACATCAAATTTTTGTACAGGTACTATCACACATATATGATATGCAGCTAAAATTTTAACTAAATTTTATGTCTCGATTTTGTGGTCCCGAAACCACATTCCGACTAGGGTCGAATTAGGGCTGTCACAACTCTCCCCCACTTAAGAAATTTTCGTCCCCGAAAATCTTACCGGTAAATAGGTTTGGGTATCGTTCTTTCATCGAGCTCTCAGTTTCCCAAGTAGCTTCCTCAATCCCATGTTTGAGCCATAACACCTTCACTAACGGAACCCTTTTGTTTCGCAACTCCTTCACCTCACGAGCTAGGATACGTATCGGTTCTTCTTCATAACTCGTATCGGCTTGAATTTCAACCTCTGATGGGCTAATTATATGCGACGGATCAGATCGATAGCGTCGAAGCATCGAAACATGAAAGACATCGTGAATCTTTTCAAGCTCAGGGGGCAAAATCAATCTATACGCAACTGGCCCCACTCGTTCGGAGATTTCGTACGGCCCAATGAATCTCGGGCTCAACTTGCCCTTACGGCCAAACCTAAGTACCTTTTTCCAAGGCGAAACTTTAAGGAACACTTTATCTCCCACCTGATATTCAATGTCCTTCCGTTTCAGATCCGCATACGATTTCTGACGATCTGTGGCTGCCTTCAAACTTTCACGGATTACTTTTACTTTCTGTTCGGCATCTTTAATCAAATCAACTCCGAAAATTTTACTTTCACCGAGCTCGGTCCAAAACAATGGTGTACGGCATTTACGACCGTACAAAGCCTCGTAAGGTGCCATCTTAATACTTGATTGAAAACTATTGTTGTAAGCGAATTCAATCAAAGGTACATACCGTTCCCATGAACCACTAAACTCAAGGATGCAGCATCTCAGCATATCCTCGAGTATCTGAATTATCCGCTCGGATTGACCATCGGTTTGGGGATGAAAAGCGGTGCTAAAATGCAGCTTGGTACCCAAAGCTTCTTGCAATTTCTTCCAAAATCGCGAGGTGAATCTCGGATCTCTATCCGACACGATAGAAATAGGTACTCCATGTAATCTCACAATCTGAGTAACATACAATTCGGCTAGTTTATCCAATGAAAAATCCGTACGTACGGGGATAAAGTGAGCCGACTTAGTCAGCCTATCAACAACAACCCAAATCGCATCCTTCTTACTTGCGGACAATGGCAGTCCGGACACAAAGTCCATTGTGACTCGGTCCCATTTCCACTCGGGTATCATGATCGGCTGAAGTAATCCTGAAGGCACTTGATGTTCCGCTTTCACTTGTTGACATATTAAACATCTCGAAACAAAGTCAGAGATGTCTCGCTTCATACCATGCCACCAAAACCGACGTTTCAAGTCGTTGTACATTTTCGTGCTCCCCGGGTGAATTGACATTCGGCTACAATGGGCTTCGTTCAGTATCATCGGAATGAGTTCCGAATTCCTTGGAACGCACAAACGACTTCTAAACCTCAAACAACCATCATCATCAATCTGAAACTCCGATTCCTTGTTCGGAACACACTCAGCTCGTTTTGCAACCAATTCATCATCAACTTTCTGAGCTTCACGAATTTGATGAGTCAATAATGGTTTGGCTTTTAATTCAGCTACTAACACATTGTCAGGTAGAACAGACAAGTGTACATTCATCGCTCGCAAAGCAAACAGTGATTTCCGGCTTAAGGCGTCCGCAACCACATTAGCCTTTCCCGGGTGGTAATCAATGACAAGCTCGTAATCTTTCAACAACTCAAGCCAACGTCTTTGTCGCAGATTCAAGTCTCGTTGAGTCATCAAATATTTGAGACTTTTGTGATCCGAAAACACATGGCACTTCTCGCCAAACAAATAATGTCGCCATATTTTTAATGCAAACACAATGGCGGCTAGTACGAGATCATGGGTCGGATAATTTCTCTCGTGTGGCTTCAATTGTCTCGACGCATAGGCCACAACTCGACCTTCCTGCATCAATACGCAACCCAACCCAAGTAGGGATGCATCACTATAAACGACAAACTCTTTACCCGATTCGGGTTGCACCAAAATTGGAGCTTCAGTCAGATGAGTTTTCAGTTGATCGAAGCTTTTCTGGCATTTCTCCGTCCATTCGAACTTAACATCCTTCTGAAGTAGCTTCGTCATTGGTGTGGCTATCATCGAGAAACCTTTGACAAATCGTCGGTAATAACCGGCGAGCCCTAGAAAGCTCCGGACTTCGGTAACATTTCTCGGAGGCTTCCAGTTAAGTATGGCTGAAATTTTGCTCGGGTCAACCCGAATACCCGATGCGGATACCACATGACCCAAGAAGCTAACCTCTCTTAGCCAGAACTCACACTTACTGAACTTAGCATATAACTGCTTATCCCGCAAAATTTGCAACACTAGCCTCAGATGCTCAGCATGTTCGGCCTCATCTCTTGAATAGACCAAGATGTCATCAATAAACACAACTACGAACCGATCCAAATACGGTCTAAAGATCCGATTCATCAAATCCATAAACACCGCAGGGGCATTAGTGAGCCCAAACGGCATCACTAAGAACTCGTAGCGACCGTACCTCGTTCTGAAAGCAGTTTTGGGTACGTCCGAATCTCGAATCCGCAACTGATAATAACCCGATCTCAAATCTATCTTTGAAAACACCGATGCCCCCTTTAATTGATCGAACAGATCATCAATACGTGGCAACGGATACTTATTCTTTATCGTCACTTTATTCAGTTGACGATAATCAATGCACAACCTCATGGTTCCGTCCTTCTTTTTCACGAACAATACTGGTGCACCCCAAGGTGAGAAACTCGGTCGAGCGAAACCTCTATCCGTCAATTCTTGCAACTGAGCTTTCAACTCTTTTAACTCGGTTAGTGCCATACGATACGGAGCGATCGAAATAGGCGTAGTTCCAGGTACAAGCTCAATACCAAACTCTACCTCCCGAACAGGTGGCAAACCCGGTAACTCTTCAGGAAAAACATCCGGGTATTCACAAACCACCGGCACCGACTCGGGTTTCTTTTCTAACTCCTTGTCATCAAGTAGATACGCGAGGTATGCTTCGTACCCTTTCCTTACATATTTCTGGGCCAACATTGCTGATATTACAGCTGGCAACCCCCTTAAATCCGCAGACTCAACTCGGATTATTTCGTTATTCGCGCACCTCAAATCGATAGTCTTGCTTTTGTAATTCACAACCGCATCATGCGCGGTTAACCAATCCAGACCAAGAATAACATCAAACTCGTCGAACGGCAAAAGCATCAAATTGGCCGGAAAACAGGATTCTCGGATTATTAGAGGGCATCTCTTACACACTTTATCAACAAGTACGCATTGACCCAAAGGGTTTGATACTCGAATTACGAGCTCAGTAGACTCAACAGGTAGAGTCTTACTGGTTGCTAAGGTTTCGCATACATATGAATGAGTAGAACCAGGGTCAATCAATGCAATCACATTAGTATCAAAGAGAGTGAAGGTACCAGTGATGACGTCGGGGGAGGATGCCTCCTCTCGTGCGCGAATGGCATATGCTCTAGCAGGAGCACGGTTCTCGGCGCGATCGGCCGTATCAGAAGCCCCCTTCTGACTACCACCCCTGCCTCCAAAAATTCTCGGTGGTCTACCTCTAGATGTCACTCCACTAGGTCTTGCACCTTGAATCTTATTCTTCTCATCCAGCTCCGTGCAATCTCTAATGAGGTGGTCCTTCGAACCGCATCCGTAACAGGCCCTGCTAGTAGACTTGCCCCAACATTCACCTAGGTGTCGTCTTCCACATTGGGGACATTCAGGTTTCTCGTGACGATTATTGCCCACACTAGCTACCGAAGTAGCTCGGGAGCCCATCGATGGTCTCGCCCTGATGGAAATTCCCGCAGTCGCCCTCGACTTATTAATGTCCTCCCTGAACTTCTTTACAGCTGAGAACGGAGCTTTACCCGTCGATCTTTTACGATAATCTCTAGCTTCAAATTCAGCCTTCCTCTTCTCCTTTCCAAGTTCCTCCGCCTTGCAGGCTCGTTCGACTAGTGTTACGAATTCCTTTATTTCCAAAATACCCATTAGTAGCTTTAAATCTTCATTCAATCCTTCCTCGAATCTTTTGCACATAGCAACCTCATCAGCTACACACTCCCGGGCATACCTACTAAGTCTTACGAATTCATGTTCGTATTCAGATACAGTCATACGGCCTTGCTTGAGTTCCAAGAACTCCTTACGCTTCTGGTCAATGAACCGTTGGCTAATAAATTTCTTCCGGAATTCCGTTTGAAAGAAGTCCCAAGTTACTCGCTCGTTCGGGACTATGGAAATCAAGGTCCTCCACCAATAGTAGGCTGAGTCTCGCAACAAAGATACAGCACATTTTAGACATTCATCGGGTGTGCATGACAATTCATCAAACACCCGAATGGTGTTATCAAGCCAGAACTCGGCCCTTTCGGCATCATCAGTTACTATGGCCTTGAACTCCTCGGCCCCACGCTTCCTAATCAAGTCTACAGGTGGCTTACTCAGCCTCACAGGATCAACGACTGATGGCCTTACAGGCTCTTGGGGTGGATTATTCAAATTTGGGAATTGTTGGACAGCCGGGTTGGCTCGGGCATATTGCGCGACCCACTCATTCATCATGGTAAAGAAGGCTTGTTTAGCCCCCTCACCTTGATTATTCGCAGATGACTGAGGTTCAACAGGCGGTGTCCCTTGTGCAGGAGCAGCCGCTACACTCTCAACGTCATCCGCTAGGGTTCTTTCTTCACCGGGATCCATTTACTAATCAAGACAAAAACATTTCAACCGTCAGAAGTCATCACCCCTTTTAAATATTAACATTACGGCATGTATAGCTAGACTCATACGTGCTATGGTAGTCCTAGAACCGACTAAACCATAGCTCTGATACCAATAAAATGTAACACCCCGAACCCGAAACCGACACCGGAGTCGAACCCGAGGTGTTAACTGGCTTTAACCCCTTACAAATTTATTTTCCAGACACTGCCCAATCTGTGTACTAGTCGGTTTAAAATCATATCTTGAGTTTCGTAACTCAAAAATCAGTTTCGTAATTTTTCCCAGAAACTAGACTCATGTGCCCATCTATGTATTTTTTTTCTAGAATTTTTGGTCGGGCCAATTAGTACAGTTTATTAGTCAAAGTCTCCCAAGTTGCAGGGGTCGACTACACTGACCTTTGCCCATTACGATTTGGATATCTCCCTGAACGGGGCTTCAATACTGATGCCGTTTGTTTCTATGAAAACTAGACTCAGAGAGAAATCTGTACATATATGGTACGACCCCTAATTATCTCTGGTTAATTTATAATGAATTTCCAAAGTCGGAGCAGGGAATCCAGAAACCGTTCTGGCCCTGTCCCACAAAAATCTGATTATCTCTTAATATACTGCCCATATGATCTTTTCGTTACTACCTCATGAAAGCAGACTCATCGAGCTTCGATTACATAATTTATTCATCAATTAATTCCACTCCTACTATTTTTAGTGATTTTTCAATCTCATGACACTGCTGCTGCCAGCATCTGTTACGAAAGTAACTAGGTCCATTTCATGCCTACCCTTGATCCAACTCAATCGAACATTCGTGCCATTTTCGCATGGCTTAAAGTTTACATGCCATAATTCAAACACAACATACTAGCTTATACATGCCAAAATGATCTTCTAAGCACACTAAGAAGAGAATACCAAAACTTGCTATCCGGTGTGATGACTTCGATGACGGCCCGACCCCGCAAAAATAGATGAGTCCAAGCAACCTATAATGGGTGACAAGGAAACACCGGGTAAGTTTATAACTCAGTAAGTCATAAGCAATGCACTACTATACATCAATAACATTATCACAAGAGGAACAAAATGGAATGAGACAATTTACCCCATCCATACCGAACCATGCCATAGTTCCTCCAATCTATCGATTCAATTTCATATCATTTCATGCATTCACAATCCATATACTCATCAATAGGACATTGAAGCATTTTCATAAATCAATTTATTTTCGTTACAATCAAACAACAAAACGGCCTTTCACCCATCCTACGATAAATTTTTATGTACGTGACTTCAAGTATAGTTGTCACATAGGTTCAACTTACCGAGCTCAACACCAAGTATAAGCATAGCACATATTAGCCATGTACTCAAGACACTTACCCGATCCGCTGTCCGCGATCGACTCAATAGTGTCGCACACATAGTGTCCATAATGATTCACGAATGTATATTGAGCCCGCACACTCAGTGCTATATAATCAACTCGCACACTTAGTGCCACGTAATCAAATCGCACAGTTAGTGCTACATAGTCAGACTCGCACACTTAGTGCCGCATGGTCAATTCGCACACTTAGTGCATCATATTCATTTCGCACACTTAGTGCAACATATTCATTTCGCACACTTAGTGCAACATAGTCGAATCGCACACTTAGTGCTGTACAATTTAATCCCGCGCACTTAGCGCCAATCTCATGGTCATAAATGGTTATCCCGCACGTTTAGTGCCGAGATCAACAACTCGGTACATCTTACCTCTTTTCTTTCATTCAACAATTTCATCATCACATACGTACATGCATATATATATATGTATATTTATTCATTCCATTCAGCATCAATACATACACATTATGACCGTTTGAAATAATACCAACTACATGCTTAATGACTTACCTCGTGTTGGGTAAGACGGTTCCAACTCGGCTACTCGATAACCTTTTCTTTGCCTTTGCTCGATTCACCTCCTTTAGCTCCTTGAGCTAAATCAATAATTTAACTAGGTTAACCACCTTGCTAAATATTTACAATCCAGTCTCACATGTATATGTATGTTAGTATATTCGGCTAATAATCTCATGCAACTACCAAAGCCGAATCAACTAAATATACTTATGTATATACACATATATCATCATCGAAATCACCTAAGCTTAGACATCAATTTTTAATTTCAAGTAAGTTGCCGAATGCAACCTTACTAAATTCTCATGGATTCAATATACCATTACCATGAAATCAACAACCAAATTCATAGACAATTTAGGAAAATCACATTGCAAATCTCAAATTCAAACAAAAACCATGGCCGAAATGCACATATAACCACATAACAAAAATATCGAACCTTTGGTTGCCTAACTAGCTTAACATCCATCAAATTTTAAATCAAGAAACTCACCTCATCTATAATCAACCCTCAATACCCTAAAGCATCAAAAACGACATCAAAGAAATTCAACCATCCATGGCCGAATGTCCTTGACCTCTAATCACCTAGATTTTTATTCTTTAAGCCTCATCCAACTCATATTTTTCATTGACAACCTCCTTAACTTCAATTTATTCACCTCTTTAATCATGCTACATTCGACCATTATTTAACAATAATTCATGCATCCTTTTTATTAAACACTCAAAATCAACCATCTTCATACCTCATCACCAAAGACATCAAATACCAACCAAGAATGTAACATTCATGGCCGAATATCATCTCCATCAATTAACAAAATTTGAACCATGTCTAGGTAGATTTTCACTTACAACTTAAAATATACATGAATCTCAAAGAATAATATCAAACATACCTTAGTCTAGCAAACCACCATAGCCGATTTTCTCAAGCCTTTTTCCCCTTCCTTTCTTTCCTCTATTCGGCCAAGGATGTTCAAGAATGAACTCTTTTTTTTTTCTTTCTTCAATTCACGGCAACAAGGGGGTGAGACCATGTTTTTTTTTTCCATCACCCTTCCTTTCATTATTTAATCACCATGCTTATTATTTTATTTTTCTTAACATGCATCACTAGCATAACATGTTGGAGACATGTTTCCACCCATAGCATGGCCGGCCACTATGCTTTAGTTTGGCTAATTTGACATGCAAGGACAACACTTTCCCACTTTAATACTATTTGGTCATTACTTATTTACCTATCATAATTTTCCAAGTCTTTCAACTAGGTCCTTTCAAGCAAAATTCACATTCATAATATAAAATTGAAACATCAAATTTTTGTACAGGTACTATCACACATATATGATATGCAACTAAAATTTTAACTAAATTTTATGTCTCGGTTTTGTGGTCCCGAAACCACATTCCGACTAGGGTCGAATTAGGGCTGTCACAGTTTTTGGTTTAGTCCTGAACCACTTTCAATGCTTGTTATAGGCCTCGAGGGCTCGTATTAGGGACTATATGATTGTATTTGAATGATATTTGTTTGGCTATGAGGATGGTATGATTGTTTAATTGATAAGTCCGGTAATGTTTTGAAACCCTATTCCGATGATGGATACGGGTTAGGAGTGTTACATATCACATTTCAAATTCCATCATCAAGTCATATTTTTATAAATATTTATGGAGTGTCATTAAGGTTGTATTGAAGTTTCGTTAAAAAATTTTGATGTTTCGATAGTTAATTAAGCAAAAAGGACTAAATCGTAAAAGATGTAAAATTTTATCACTATTTGATTTGAGTGATTAAATGGTTTATTGAATAAAGGGAAAAGGACTTCAATGGTAATTAAACCATTTAATGGACTAATGTGGACATGGGTTTGATGTTTTAATTAGTTCTTAATAAAGGTTAAAATGGTAATTCGATAAATTAATTAAATTAAAAAAATAAGTAAAAGATGAATGGTTGTCATCTTCTCTTCTCTTTTGTTTCAACCGAATGTCCATGAAAGCTTTAAGCTAGGTTCGGCCTGTAACAGCCCGCTTTTGTAACAGCCTAGTTTAGACCCTAGTAAGAACAGTGGTTTCGGGACCACGAATCCGAGTAAAAAATATATATATTTTTTATATTATTTTCCGTGTTTAAAGTATGTGAATTGATATGTGTGAAATTTTCGTACGAAAATTTTGTTGTTGTGTGCTTGATTTAATAAAAAGGACTTAATCGCATAAATTAAAAACTTGATAGTTTAAAGCATGAGGGCCAAATTGTTAGTGGCTTTCTAAGTTGGGACATTTATGTTGTAAATATCCCATTAATAAGTAAGTGGGACGGCATAAAATATAAGTTACATGGTTTTTCTATTATATTAGTAAAGATATATAAGTAAATTAAATATTATATAATATATGTTATATTATAATATAAACATAAAATAAACAAAGCCATATTTGAGTGTTCATATGTTCTTGGTAGCCGAAACTAAACAAAATAAAAAGAAAAGAAAGCAAGCTAGGGTTTGGTCAATATTCAAGCCCATACAAGGTTCGTTTTTGTTCGATTTTTGATAATTTTTACATTTTTGAGATCGTTGCTTCGAGTACTACAAAGCCCATGCTTGAATTTTTGATTTTGATGAATATTTTGAGTTGTGCCATTGTTGATAGCTTGTGATTTTTGTGGTTTAATGATGAAAAATGAAAAATATGTTTTAGCTTAACATATTTTGTTTTGGAATTTTTGATAATTTTGAGTAATTAGGACTTAATTGCAAAAATAATAAATTGAGGGACTAAAATGTGAAATTAATGAAATATATGGACTCGTATAGTAATGGGTAAGATTCGGCTAAACATGGGTAATTGGAAATTTTGAGTAATTTGTGTTATTTTGAAATAGGGATTAACTTGTAAAAATGTGAAATGTTATGGGATAAAATGCAAAATGCCCAAATTATGTCTCTTTAGATAAAATTTAATGAAATTTTGAATAAGTGAGTTAATTTTGATATTAATTAGATTGGCAAAAGTGGAATTCGGATTTGGATCGGGGGGAAAATCAAAGTGGTCGATTAGTCGTCTCGTTCCGATTATCGTTGTCTGAGGTAAGTCCTTAAGTAATTAAATTTGATTAGTTGCGCGCTTAAGATTATATAATATGATATGTAATTATTTGACCTTTACAAGTTCGATTTGCAATAAGTATATTGAATTTAGGCTATAAAGCCGAATATGAAATGAATGATTTATGTATATAATGTGGCCGAATGACTATTAAGTGATGATGTGAAAGTGTGTAATATGTGTATACAATTTTATTGTACTTGTTTGTATAAAGTCGAATGTGAATTGAATGGTATATATGTGGTGACCGAATAGCTATTATGAAACAAAGTCAAAGAATGGGATATTGGTATAATAGAAGAATTGTGACTATTGTTCCTACTGGATCGAGGTTGTGTGTGAAATAATTTGTGAATATGGCATATAGCCGAATGGTTATTAAAAGTGAAACTAGGATAGTGAAAAGATTTTGTGTTCCTTGTGTAAAATTATTGAACCGAAAGTTAAAGGGTAGGTGTACATTTTGTGCTTATATTCGAATGAAGCAATTGAATTGCTAATGTGATATGTTATGTGAAATGTGTTAACATGTGAATAAATATGCAAGACACTGAAAATGTATCCGGTCTAAAGTCCCGCAGGCTTCGTGCTGGAAATGTATCCGGGCTAAAGTCCCGCAGGCTTCGTGCTGGAAATGTATCCGGGCTAAAGTCCCGCAGGCTTCGTGCTGGAAATGTGTCCGGGCTAAAGACCCCCAGGCTTCATGCTGGTGCTGGTAATATAATTTCGGGTTTTATACCTAGCAGGCCAAGTGCCGATGAATTTGATAAAAGTATACAACTACAAGATCCTACACTAAGTTGACAAATTGAAAGTGCATTACATATTAAGTTGGCCAAGTACGTATCATGTACTCGTATGCGATTTGATTTGAATTAAATTATAAATATATAAAGTGATGCATCTGTGAATAAGTGTTATGACTATAAATGTGATCGTGATATATTCGGTAAATGTGTGAAGTTATGTGAAGTGATTCTATGTTTATATTCAAATATAAACACTTGGTCCTTGTGGAAAGGTTTGTGGAAGTATATGATTTATTTTTAGGTGATTACGATCATGGAAAATTAAATGTGAATATGATATTGTATTTTATTCATTTCAATTGAACTAAAGCTGTTAGTGAAGCATTTTAATGCCTATGTTATATGAGTTCGAACTTGAATGACATGATATACATGTTTAGATAATTTGAATGCAAGGAATGTGTGAAAGAGCAAATTTGTAATAAATCTGCTTGGGACAGCAACAATAGCTTAATTTTGGAAAATCACCATAAATTTTGGAAATTGAATTAGAAGCTGAATAAATTATGTAATTAAAGCTTAATGAGTCTAGTTTCTTATAAAAGAAACCTTGTAAGCAAAAGAATTGTAGATAATGAGATATTTGAAGTGGCGTGAGATAGAGTCAAAATGACTTTGAAATCCCCTGTTCTGTTTTTAGAAAATCATTGTAAATTGTACAATGATGATTATAAGATAAAATTTATATACTTAGACTCCTTAATGAGTCTAGTTTCAAATGAAATAAACGATAACATATTTCAAATTCTGTATAATTAGAAAACTGATTCGTAGTGAAGAGTGGTCAGAATAGTCAAACAGTGAAATAGGGGAAACTTCAATTAAAAGCTGGTATTTATTGGTCAAACAAAAAATTCTGAAAATTTTATGGATGGAAGATATATGAGTCTATTTTCAGGGAAAATTAACTGCACTTGAATTGGAGTTTCTTAGCTGCAGTTATAAATAATTTAGTGACTGTTGCGCAGGAAGACAGCTTGTAGTGAATTTGTGATTTTGTTGCAAACATGGTTAAAACTAGTTAATGAGATGCTTTTTGAGTTCTTATGATCTTATTTGTGATTTCAATATTTGGTTTTAATTGAGTTCAGATTCAAGTGAGGTGAATTTGCTAAATATGCGTTATGTTCATGGATACTTGGCCAAAATGGCAATTATCTAGGAATGATTTCTTGAAAATTTGAAGTAATCGATCTATAAGTAAATTAATTGTTTGCATTGCTTAAAACTTACTAAGCATTGAAGCTTACTCCGTGTTCTCTTTTCTACTTCTTAGAGGTTTATACTTTAGCTCGAGTTGAAAGAGCCGGAGATATCATCACACTATCGAGTCATTAGGTGAGTTGAGAAGATTGTATATCATCATGGTTTAAGGCATGTATAGGATAGACTATAGGTAGAATGATATTTCGACTTTGTATACATTATAGCCATGCGAAGATGGCTTGCTCATTTTGTTTAGGGAAGCCTTATAATTGAACTAAAGTGTTGAAATTTTTTTATTATAACTTGATAGTAGTTAATTTGTTATTAGATATTCGGTTATGTTTTGATAGTGAGTCATTTTAGAAATTTTATAAGAGCTCTTATGGAAAATCAATGAGACAGGTTTGCATTATTGATAATTTATGTCTGGTAAGTATCTTTGAACTTATAGAAGTTTTGTTCAGTCAAGTAATACCTCATAACCTTATTTTGGCAACGGATACGGGTTAGGAGTGTTACAGCTTTAGGGCCTAATCGGAACAGTGGTCTCGGGACCACAAATTTGAAGTTAGAAAAAAAATTATTTAATTATTTTTATGAGGTTATAGTATGATTTTATTAGTGCATGAAAAAATTGGTAAGCTAATTTTAAGGTTTTCTAGCCCAATTTCGAAAAGGACTAAATCGCATAAGAGACAAAAGTTACATTTTAGTACCTAAATCAGTTAAATAGCTAAAGAACTTAAATTGAGGGCTTTTAAAGGGCAATTTCTCCCTTTTTATTAGTGTTGGCCGGCCATGTGAATGATTTTAAGCAAATGGTCAGAGTATTAGGTGGATGATGTCATGATTTGGTGATAAATTAATGCCTAAAAGCCTAGCTATCATTTCTTTCTTCTCCATCTCTCTTCTCCAACAAAAATATCAGCAAAAATGGAGTTTTGAAGGCTGAAAACTTTCAGCAACTAAAAGCCCTCACAAGTAAGTGATCCCTACACCTTTTGTTGATGATTTTTGCATTTTTGAGACCCTTGAAGCATGAGTTTTCAAATGAGGGTGATATCTTGCAAAATGGTCAAGAGTTTAGAGTGTTGTCATGAAAGGATTTGTGATGTTTATTGAGTTTTTATGGAGGAATATGAGTCCTAGTTGTGTTATAAACAACTTTTGTAAAAGGTGTTAGCATGAAAACACCTAAAGGGACTATTTTGCATAAGTTGTAAAATAGTTAATAAGCATGTGAAATAGTAAGAATTTGAAGTTGCTATAAGAGTAAAAATAGTTCATTTAGGCCTAAGATAGAAAGAAATTCGATGAAAATTGATTTCGAGCATAGGGGCAAAATGGTCATTTTACCAAAGATGTGAATTTATAATTGCCTAATTGTAATTAGTGACTAAATGAGTGTATATTGCTATTATAGATCAAGATTTACCAGATTCGAACCTAGATCGGGGGAAGGCCAAGCAAACCGACTAAACCGAATATCCAAGTACTTTTTGTAACCGAGGTAAGTTGTATGTAAATGATACAACTACACTGTTAATACTTGTATTCATATCGCCATTGAATTGATATTGTATGAGTTGTTAAGTTATGAATTGAGAATGTCTAGTAATATTTGAGATAATAGAAATATTCCGTTGAAACATTAGGATACGAACTGGATATTCATGCGAAGGCATTGGGTGATTTGTGAGCCAGTGTAAGACGTGTCTGGGACATGCTTCAGCCACATTATGAGAGCCAGTGTAAGACCATGTCTGGGGCATGGCATCGGCATCCAGACGAGGGCTAGTGTAAGACATGTCTGGGACATGCATCAGCCATACTATGATAGTCAGTGTAAGACCATGTATGGGACATGCATCGGCCTCGACAGAGATAGCCAGTGTAAGACGTGTCTGGGACACGCATCGGCTAAGAGTTGTGCTAGTGTAAGACATGTCTGAGACATGCATCAGCACGCGTATATGAGAGCCAATGTAAGACCATGTCTAGGACATGGCATTGATAATATATCCCATGTTGAAGATTCATAGAATATCCAATAGTATTCCAAACGTTTCAATGATGAGAGTTATAGATCAATTTTGATAAAGAAAGAATAATTA
The DNA here is from genome assembly GCF_007990345.1 of Gossypium hirsutum. Lineage (NCBI taxonomy): Eukaryota > Viridiplantae > Streptophyta > Magnoliopsida > Malvales > Malvaceae > Gossypium > Gossypium hirsutum. Next base: position 88,909,333 of record NC_053433.1, on the reverse strand, counting down.
TGTTGTGAGTGGTATAGGTACCTATATGGTAAGCATGAGTAACAAGCTTAATTTAGAGAATGTGACTCGAGTAGATGACAATGAGTAAGTTAAATTATGTTTACCTTTGAGCTGTAAGTATGATGACTAATGGTGATATTGTTGTTGTATATTTATTCACATGCAACTTACTAAACCTTTTCTTCTTCTTTCAGTGTTATCAAGCTAGCTTAAAGACCCTTAAAGTCAGGGATATCGATCACACTATCAGCCGCAATACTTGGTATAGTCTGATTTATATTTTTGAAAGTGGAATGTTGTAACACCCCGAACCCGAGACCGACACCGGAGTCGGACACGAGATGTTAACAAACTTTGAAAAATTTTTCCAGACACTGCCCAGTCTGAGTACTAGTCGCTTCAAAAATCATATCTTGAGTTTCACAACTCGAAAATCAGTTTTGTGATTTTTCCCTGAAACTAGACTCATGTCCCCACCTATGTATTTTTTTCTAGAATTTTTGGTTGGGCTAATTAGTACAGTTTATTAGTCAAAGTCTCCCATGTTACAGGGGTCGACTACACTGACCTTTTCCCATTACGACTTGGATATCTCTCTGCACAGAGCTTCAATACTGATTCCGTTTGTTTCTGTGAAAACTAGACTCAGAGAGGAATCCATACATATATGGTATGACTCCTAATTATCTCTGGTCAATTTATAGTGAATTTCCAAAGTCGGAACAGGGAATCCAGAAACTGTTCTGACCCTGTTCCACAAGAACCTGAATATCTCTTACTGTACTGTTCATATGATTGTTTCGTTACTTTCATATGAAAGTAGATTCATCAAGGTTCGATTACATAATTTATTCACTATTTAATTCCACTCCTACGAATTCTTGTGATTTTTCCAATCCACACCACTGCTGCTGTCAGCCTCTGTTTTCAAAGTAAACCTTACCTATTTTCGGGGTTTCATGGACCAACTAGGGCCTTGTCATACATATGCCCACATATGATCATACTTAGCCATTCCAATGGCTGATCATTTGCTCAACACTTCCATTCCAACTATAGTTACATCATGAAACCATCTATACATTCATAAACACGAATGGTCTAATGCCATACTCCACTTCTACAAGCCATTTTCGCATGGCTGTACACTTATACATTTCATAAAGTACTTGAAAAACAACAATGGGTAGTCCTATACATGCCATATCAAAATTCAACCAAAATAGTACCCAAAAGAGCCTTTGATAGTGTGGGCGACTTCGACTTCAAGATCCCGAGTCCGATAGCTGGAGAACCAAAAATCTATAAAACAGAGGAGCAGTGTAACGAGTAAGCAATTTATGCTTAGTAAGTTTTGAGCAAGGAATTCCAGCATAAACAAAGAATAACACACATTTAGCTAAACGGAATATTTCACAATACGCAATTTACCAATATCAAACTTGCTTCACAACATTAACAACCCTTATGTACATACACAATAGACTAACTTAGCCGAAGGCCGGTAGCTCGTTTATCAACTGAGCGAACATTTATTTGTAAGGGCTCGATTAAATTCAACACATACGTAACATATCCCCATATTGGGATGTTTTTCGAGTATTCGCTGGAATTTTACAGCAAGCTCATTCATTACCAAATCACGTACCTTCGGGATTTAACCGGATATAGCTCCTCGTTCAAATGCCTTCGGGACATAGCCCGGATTTAACAACTCGCACGAATGCCTTCGGGACTTAACCCGGATTTAATAACTCGCACGAATGCCTTCGGGACTTAACCCGGATTTAACAACTCGCACGAATGCCTTCGGGACTTAACCCTGATTTAACAACTCGCACGAATGCCTTCGGGACTTAACCCGGATTTAGTATCTCGCACAAAGGCATTCGGGGCTTAACCCGGAATTTGTATCTCGCACAAATGCCTTCGGATCTTAGTCCGGATATATTCACTTAGCACAAAGCCTTCGGGACTTAGCCCGGACAGCATTCAATTAATCATGCACATCTAACAATAATTCATGGCACATTCATATTTCATTTTCATTTGCGAAACTCAAACACAAGGCACATATCGTCCTTGCACATTCGGCTCAATAGCCTCACATAGAGCATGATTTAATCACATCGTAATTTAAGCTCTCTTACTCAAGAACTTACCTCGGGTGTTGTCGAGCGATTCCGCTAGCTATTCAACCACTTTTTCTTTCCCTTTATCGGATTTATTTCCCCTTTGCTCTTGAGCTTAATTAAACAAATAAATTGATTTCATCATTTAGGCATCAAAAGATGAACACAAGGCACTTAGCCCATATTTATACATTAGACATTAAAGTCTCATACATGCAAAAATCATGCATCAACACAACATATTAGCTAATTTCTTTCCCCTTGGCCGAATATGCATGTCTATTTTTGGGGTCGATTTCAACACTTAATACACACATATACACACTAGTAAAGCATCCTCCCCTTTTCATCAATTTAACACATGCATTGCTCATTAACATGCAAAGTTACATTCGGCCTTAGCACACATCTTGCTAGCCGATTCTTCTCCATTTAGCAACCAATGCACATATGTGCTCACACAAAAATGCTAAAAAGGAGGTTCAAGAATCATCAAGCCATCATCACATGTATCATTAACAAGCTTCATATTTTGCATGCAATGGCATTAACACAACCTCCACCTAGGCCGAATCTTAACTCATCCTCATGCCTCATCACCACAACATCAAACACCAACCAAGAATGATGCATCCATGGTCAAGTGCCATTTCCATCACATAGCAAGATTTAGACCATGGGCTAGGTAGAACTCAAGCTAACAACTAAAACATGCATGCATCTCATGGAACATCATCAAACATACCTTAGCCTAGCTACATGCATGGCCGAATCTCTTCACCTTTCTTCTTCTTTCCTCCATAAAATTTTTGGCCAAGGATGAACCAAAGGATGAGAAAATTTTTCTTTGTTTTTCTTTCTAATTTAGGCTAAATGAAGGTGAGAAAAGGATGAACAAAGATCTTCTCCTCTCTTTTCTTTAGCTCACGGCAATGGGGGGGGAAAGAATCAACTACACACTTTTTTTTTGTGTAATCATCATACTCCTTTTCATTATTTAATTTCCATGCCTATTATTTTATTTTTTTACACCCATGATGCACCAACAAAACATGTCTATGACATGTCTTGGCCATCAAATTTGGTCTACCATGCTTGTCATGGCCGGCCACTACTAGTAGGGGGGAATTTGACATGCAAGTCCCCCCTTTGTCCACATGCTAATAGGT